>NC_073304.1:79963251-80263251 GCF_027595985.1 Sorex araneus
GAATCTGGGATATACGAGGATTTTTCTGTTGTTTCTCATAACCCCTTCTCACCTTCTCCTTTTAAATGACCATTTCTGGGCCAGAGAGATAGCAAAGGGGTTAAGCCTTGCATGATTCACAGTGCTAAATCTTAAGTGCTAACAACTAGTGCTTAATGACATAGGTCTATGTCTCAAAATGATTCATAACTACACCGTACGGTTTATAAAGGCACTGACTGTGTCTTCGTTCTACAGCTGTAGAGTCTCAGGGAAACAAAGGATCAGACTGTGGCTAAATTCAGATCTGTTGATTCACAACACGATTCTCTTTCCATTTTCCTGTAATGGTGACTCTCAAACTTTAGTAGTCACTGACATTACATGCCAGGTTAAAATACAGGTGTATGATCTTAGCCACGGGATTCCAATTCAATAAATCTGAGAATGTGTTTCCAAGTGCCCAGGTAATGCTGATACAGCTGATACAGCTTTAAGAACTACTGCACTGTATTATATCTAATCGACTTTACTAAATCTTCGCAAAAACTCTTGCCTCTCTAAGTTATGAACTGGTCTTTCTTCGTGCCCAAACAAATTCCTATAAGCAAAGTAATGTGGCTGAAGTGATTGACTCTGTGCAGTGAGTCAGGTTTTCCTGCATCCTAGGCCAGCCTCCTGACATTGGTATAGCCACATCCAACTTTAATGTTTTCATTCCAAAATGAAAATCTATGATCCATGCAAGCGAGACACCTTAGCCTAAATGATGCGTCAAATACCTTTCAGAAAGTCTCTTCTAGAAAGAGCTTGAATGTGTTTAAGAAAAGCCAAGAGGACAGTACTGTCACAATTCCCAGACCAAGGCAATGGTGGTTATCTTGCTATCAAGGTAGGGGAGAATACCCTTCTGAGTCAGATAGGGTATTGAACTTTATTTCAGCTATTTGCTATATGAATACCTTTGGAAAGTTACTAAAAAGCTTCAGTTTCCATATAGGGAATGTAGAGCAAATAAATACTATTATTGTTATTGGGTTTGTGGAGTAGAAAGGTTACTTTGGTACTAGAAATTAGAACAAGTCCAATGAAAGAAATAGAGACATTATTTACTAGTAACAAAGTGGATAAGAGAATGTAGACTCCATAGTTTGGAAGTTGGCCTCACATGCTGGGGGAAGTCATACCAAATGGAGAAGGGAACACCAAGTAAAATGTGATTGGAGATCCCGTGTGGTAAGGGAAATGCGTGCTGAAAGTGGACTAGTGACCGAACATGATGGCCACTCAATACCCCTATTGCAGACCACAACACCCAAAAGGAGAGAGAGAGAGAGAACAAATTGGAATGCCCTGCCACAGAGGCGGGGTGGGGTGGGGAGATGGGATTGGGAGGGTGGGAGGGATACTGGGTTCATTGATGGTGGAGACTGGACACTGGTGGAGGGATGGGCTCCCGAACATTGCATGAAGGAAAAACAAGCACGAAATGTATGAATCTGTAACTGTACCCTCACTGTGACTCACTAATTAAAAAATAATTAAAAAGAAAAAAGAGAGAGAATGTATACAAGAAAATACAATGGTATTACATGGCACGAGGGCCAGTTTATGGGTGTGGCTGCTAAGCTACTGGAAAATGGGGGATCTGGGTGGAGGAGGCCCAGTCCTGATCCAAGCAGGCTTGGAGTTCTCAGCCCTGGGTCCCACATACCTGGGTTCCTCTGCAGTTCTTTCATGCATGAGGCTCATCTGAGCGTGTGGAGAGTGGCCTTGAGCATGGTTGTGACTGGGTTCTGGAGGTTTTCGGCTGCTAGGGTTCTCTTATATACATTCTCCATCCCTCTTGGAGAGCCTGGCAAGCTACTGAGAGTATCCCACCTGCAGAGCCTGGCAAGCTCCCCGTGGCGTATTAGATATGCCAAAAACAGTAGCAATAACTGGTCTCATTCCCCTGACCCTGAAAGAGCCTCCAATATGGCACCATTGGGAAGAATGAGTAAGGAGAGGCTGCTAAAATCTCAGGGCTGAGATGAATGGGGATGTTACTGACACTCCCTCGAGCAAATCTATGAACAACAGGATGACAGTGATGTAGTGATACAGTGAACAAAGTGGATTATACTCAAAATGACATTTAATGTCATCTGTGCCAACCACTACATCAAGTGTTTGACAAAGGCATTTTAAGTCTAGTGCTCCAACAGTCTCAACCTTCATTTACAGATGAGGTAATGGAGATTCAAAGCTAAATATTGTGATTGTGGTTTGAATTCAGATAATCTGATTCTATTCCACTATTTTTAATCATCATGCAACTTCACCATACATTCTCTTAAGCCTTTAGAGGGAGTGAAGTGGAAAGGACACAACTAGCCAGGAGAGTGGTAGCTTTCTTCTTCAACTTTTTACACTCTTGGTTTCTCCTTATCACATGCCACCTCCTCGTCTGGAAAAAATTTTTTTTCAGGATTATTTCTAAGTAGTTGTAAAATCGTTGAAATGTCAAGCTCTGGTGGACTCTGGAATGAGTGATCCCCCACCATGTCCCTGTTCTTCCAGGAGCCTGGCAGTCACGCTCATGAACTGTGTCTGGTGCTATATAAACTCATTTACTGGCTATGATCCAGAGACTCATAAATAAATCTCAGAAGATATCGGAAAGCTGCAGAGATGCCTCAGACCCGACACCAGGCTGAGTCTTATATGTGGGGCACCCCAGAGTAGGGTGGGTGAGCCCACCACCCACCCAAACAGAGCACCGGCAGCTGAAAACTCCACTCTCCAATCACTGCCATGCTCACGGCTGGACTCCACAGGTTCAGAAAGAGCCTCATGCAAGAACTAATCTGTTGAAAAACTTGGGTATGCAGGTTTTGGGACCAAAATCTCCAGGATCTCACAGATTCAGGGATGAACAACCTTCTCCTATTCCCCTATTGAAACTTGGCGGTCATGTCCATGAACTGCCTCTGGTGCCATATAAGCTCACTAACCAGCCATGATTCAGAAGTGCATAAACAAACCTCAAAAGAGATCAACAAGCTGCAGAGATGTTTCCAGACTACAAAGTCACCATCCAGTTAAAAATTTAACTCCAGTTGTATCACCCCATTCAAAATTTTAGAATTCCTGGAGTGACATTTCAAATTCTACACCTTGGATATACCAGGACTAGTATACTACAATGGATGCGATATAAAATAGAAGCCAACCAATCTCGATTTAAAAAATATTACGTACCAGACTTAGCCTGAATAACATATATTTAATCACTTATATAAAGGCTTAATGATTTTGCCCAGGGTGAGATAAAACAGTCTTCACTCACTTTCATCTAGGAAATATTTTTTGATCATTTTTAGTGAATATTAATAACAAGTAATATAAAATAAACCATTTAGGGCCTGCAATTGGGGCAGGCTTGGATGATGGTTGGAAAATTGCAAACAATGGTGGTGGGAATGTGTAGTGGTGGTGGGATTGTTGTTGGAATATTGAATGTAATAAATAATCACCATGAACAACTTTATAAAAATTTTTAAAATAAAATTTAAATACTTGAAATGCTGGACTGGAGCAATAGCACAGTGGGTAGGGCGTTTGCCTTACACGTGGCTGACCTGGGTTCAATTCCTCTGTTCCTCTCGGAGAGCCCGGCAAGCTACTGCTCGCACAGCAGAGCCTGGCAAGCTACCTGTGGTATATGTGATATGCCAAAAACAGTAACAACAAGTCTCACAATGGAGATGTTACTGGTGTCCACTCGAGCAAAACGATGAACAATGGAATGACAGTTGAAATGCTGATTGTCAAAAGAAATATGAAAAATAAATAAAATGGATAATCCCAAAGCTCAAAACCAACTAGTTTCAGAGATACTAAAAGAATATGTGCATGGGGTTGGTGTGGGGGGAGCAATAGTACAATGGGTTCCTGGACTATCCCAGCCAATACTTTAAAATTAAATTTGTCTCAGTGGACAATTGGAGTTCAATCCCCAGCACTCCAGCTGGTCCCTTAAGCCCTGTCAGAAATTACCCATGAGCACAGGGTCAGGAATAAACCCTAAGTAGTGCGTGGGTGTGGCAGTTTCTTCTTTCATGAAAGAAACAAAAACTTTCTCCCTATTTGTTGAATTAGTAGCAAGTGCAGAAAACATCATCAATTCCTCAGAAGGAAGAAATACAGATCAAGGGAATCCTCTGTGGGTGTTAAACACCAGAACTCTCCCAAAGATTCTAGAATAAGCTTCTTCTTGTCAATCTACTTACAACAAAGGAACTCAACAGAATAGAAATACTATTTCTCAGTCTCTAATATTCTTGGGATCCCAAAGACATGCACATTACCTGTTTTTCCAACTGGACATGGGTTTGGAGGGTCTGGGTAGCCCTGATCTTCACTGAAGTCCTTGGGAATGTTGTCACCAGTCAACTCGGCCACAATGTTTGGAATGTTGCCAAAAGGACCCAAGTGCTGTAGACCTTCATGAGCTCCTCCTGCGGGGAATCAGGAGTTCAGTTTTGTACAATTAAAGTCATGTCAACGGATAATTACAGAGGCATCCTATCCATGTACTAGATCTGGGGCCAGAGGAATAGTACAGCGGATAGGGCACTTGTCATGCATGCGGCTGACTTGGTTTCAATCTACAGCATCCCCCATAATCTCCTGTGTCCCACCAGGAATGATCCATGGGTTCACAGAGCCAGGAGTAAGTAATCCTGAGCACCTTTGGGTTCTGTCCAAAAACAAAACAAAACAAAACAAAAAAACACTGATTCTGTTGTATGAAAGGAAAATAAACCAAAGAGTTCTTGCCCTCCAGGAGTAAAGAAATGTAGCTGTAGAAACTAGATTCATACATCATAGAGCATTTCCTTGTAGGACACCTTATATGCATCCTGTAGCAAAAATGTTGACATGCCTTGTGGGAGCACAGAAAAAGGAGTTTCATTTGGCTGATGGATAGGGAGGGCTTCTAGGACCTAAGTGGCATTGACACAAATGCATTAGGATTTGGAAACTAGGTGTGGAGCTTGGCTGTGTGGTGGGTGGAGGGGAGGGATGGAGGCACTTGGCAGAAGAGACAGAATAATAGCCCATACCCAATAATGAAGACAAAAACTTACTATCACCTGATGCTCTAGATCAACCACTTAAAATAGTGAAGTACTATTTCTAATCTACATATATTTAGAAAATAAATGTTTGTTCATTTTTCATTTAATATTAAAGCACACGCATCTTTCCATGTGGCTGCATGGTCTTTATTCTCACAAATGGCTATGTTGTTTCTTCATCCGGTGGTTATACCACAACAGATAAATCATTCCCCCATTGTGGAACAATTCATGTTTCCCAATTTACTCTCAGAGCTTAATTTCTTCCATATTTTGAATTAACTTTCCTAAGGATAGATTCCCAGAAGTCAAATTAATGGGTCAAAACTATGAATATTTTATGACATATTATATTGCCAAACTGCTTTGCAAAGAAGGAGGCACCAATTTATACAATATATCAACTGAATAGAATACCATTTTTACATCTTTACCAGCATCATGTTTTACAAAAGCAATTTTTAGTGTTTTCTTGGTAATTTAAAAGGCACTTTGAAAAATGGCTATTTTATTTTGAATTATTTGATTGCCAGCTCAATCAAATGTTTCTCCATGTGTTTATTTACTAGTTTTAATTTTGGATGGGTAAGCTGTTTCTGCTCTTGTAATCTTAGTGTTTCTTCTATCAATTGGTATGAAAATTTTATGTAACAAAGTTATCAGGAGTCTGTCCCATTTCCTGTTTTATCTATGTTTTTGTTCTTGGGTCATATACTGTACTGCTCAAGGCTCACTTTTGCCTTTGTGTTCCGGGATTATTTCAGACAATGCTTAGGGGGACCACATGTAGTAACTTATACAGTGTAAATTAACTTTTCACTTATATACAACACACATATATTTAACTCTTAATTTTCTTGAATTCCTAATATCTCATAGGTATGACAATCACTTTTCCAACACTAAAGTAGAACACTTCTTGAGATGAATTAACTTCATTGGGATATGGATGCTTCTCACTTTCCTTAACACACAATCATCCTGTACAGAGAACTATATATAAAGAGCAAGATTGGAAACAAAAGGTGGGGTAGAAGCATCATTCAATTGTCTGGAGCACTTTTAGCATGTTGGAGGGATGGCACCAGAGAGTCCCTTGAGCACTGCCTGCAGTTACTTCAAGCATAAAACCCTTGAACACCACCAAGTATGGGCCCAATCCCACCACCCACCCAAATCAAAAGGTGCCTTGCTTAGTTGACATGAAATAGAACCTAGATCTAGGAAAAAATAACCATACATTTACCACACAAGATGTTTGCCAAGGTGTGATGTTTTTCAGATGGGCCTTTCTTCTCTTTTGGATGAGCTTTGTCCTTTGATACATGTTTTTATCTCTTTGGTTTTGTTCTTGGCTGTTCTGGCTCCTTCACGGCTTGACACATTTTCCTTCCTTTCAGTCCCAAAATATTCAATAGTAATGTGACTAGTTCTTATTATACTGGGAATGATATTTTCTCTTTGAAATGACTGCATCACTTTGTCTTCATTTGTTATATTTGATTATAGTCTATTCCAAATTCCTCTGGCCTCCATATATAGACCACTCTAAATGGCTGAGTAGTTTTGTTTATACATTTGTTTTTATTGTTTGGGATAAGAGCAAGTAGCCTGCAAATTTTCTGCATTCCAAAGGTATTATTTTTATTAGTTTTTTTACGCAAATGAAACAAACTTAAAAATAAGGTGCATTTTCTTTTTTTGATGTTTGCTTTCGCATTTTGATGCTATGTTAATGAGCATGTGCAAGGGTATGGATACAAATACTTCACTTTTCACTGTTATTAATTAGCAGTTAAGAATTTAGCAATAAATGCTATTTTGATCCAGGTTTCTTCTGTTAGTATTGCCGTTCTCATTCTATTCTTTTGCATCTGACAGATATTTGGTCATACATTATTTTCAACCTTTCTGATTCTTCCTGGTGGTTTATCCGATTTTTAAGGTGATAAAACTGCCTTCAGCAACTTCCTGAAGATACAGATATAATGTCTCCACTACCCCCAAACCTGCAAAAGGTTAAATACATAGAGCAGTACCCTGGTTATTGATTTATTTGAAACTTTCACTGTATTGGTATGATAGCCCCACTGAGCTTGCTGCTATAGGGCTCAATCTTTGGTGTGTCAATACATGTCTCAACTTTTGAAAGCACCCTAGACCAAGTGCCAGGAATTGTCCAACTTGGCTTAAGGGAGAATGCATGTCTTAATGCTCCATTAGTAATTAATGAAGGAAGCAAACACAGTTTCCTTTATGGAAAGGTTGCCAAGGTTCTGTTTACCTCTGTGCACCAGTGCCATGAAAATGAATACAGCACTTGTGATGAAGCAACAGATGTTTAGCACCCAGGCAGACACATCCTAACACAGGCTCTTTTCAAATTATATTTAATGACATCCAATCAAGAAACATTCGCTGAGAGCCAGGGATGTGGCTCAGCAGTAAAGTATGAGCCTTGCATGTGTGAGGCCCTGGGTTCTATCCTCAGCACCATGAAAAATAAAAAACAGAACAGAAATGAAACATTCACTGAGATAGGAACTGTGGGAGATATATGGAAGGGGTCGGGGGGAAACAAAATAAAAGCTCTATTTTGCCCTCTAGTAACTTGAATTGTATAGACAACCACATGGAGAAAATAATTACAAAACGAAGTGGCTGAATATACAAGCAAATAAATGCTAGTTATCTGGTTTGTTATAATGCTTAAGTTATGCCTATCTGTTGCGCCGAAAACCAAGTCAGCCTGAATATTATGATGCAAAGAATGCTATTACACACATCCCCCCACCTCCCGCACACACACCTTCTTTTTGTGTGCTTGTGGTTGTTGAGGTGGTAGTGGTATCAAGAGTCACACACATGGTTGCATTCCAAATGCATGTTTTAAAGTAATAATCAGTAAGTTTTAAAAATATATATTGAGTGCATAACACATCTCAAGACTGGACTGAGTGGTAGATGGTCAGTTATAAACCAGATAAACGTAGTCTCCATTTACATAGAGTTTATAGCCTAGGGGAGACACACAAAGAAATAAATACTTAAAATAATGGGCAGAGATCTAAGACCTACTCAGAATATAACTGGGATGTTGAAAAATCTCATAGTTTTGTAAAGGAGAAATATTTTTTTTCTTTTTGGTTCATACCTGGCAATGGTCAGGGGTTACTCCAGGATTTGCACTCAGGAATCACTCCTGATGATGCTCAGGGGACCATATGGGATTCTGGGAATTGAACCCAGGTCAGCTGCATGCAAAGCAAACGCCCTACCCCTGTGCTATTACTCCAGCCCCAAGAAGAAATATTTTTAACCCAGACTTAGTTTGTGGAGGACTTCCTGCAGGAAGCAGCATGCAAATAAATATTAGGTGCTGTAAAAGAAACAAATGTGAAGCCCTCACTCCTACTCTATAGTTGAGTCTTCATTCAAGTAAGTTATTTAAGACAAACAAAATAAGTCTCATAGACATATTACTCAATATAATATACCATGGAATAGACCATGGAAAAGATTATAAATGATGTGGAGATTAAGGAAAGAGGGAGCATCTATGGAAGAGGTAACATGAACATTGAAGCATGAAAGATCAATTTATCCTTATAGGTAGCACTGTAGCACTGTCTTCCCGTTATTCATCAATTTGCTCGAGTGGGCACCAGTAATGTCTCCATTGTGAGACTTGTTGTTACTATTTTTGGCATATTGAATACGCCACGTGTAGCTTCCCAGGCTCTGCCGTGTGGGCTCTCTGAGAGGGACGGAGGAATCGAACCTGGGTCAACTGTGTGCAAGGCAAACGCCCTATCCACTGTGCTATCGCTCCAGTCCCATCCTTATAGGTAGCAAAGAAAAAATACAATTGAAGTGAGGGCATAGGGATAGTTGTAAGCATGGAATGTCTGATCATAAATGATGAGCACTGTTGGGAAGGGAGGAGGTGGGGACGGGGGAGAAAGCCAATAGTAAGCAGAAAAATATGGATAGGTAGAGCTATACATAGAAGCCAGAGTTTTTTGAGCAGCAGGAAAATGCAGTAATTGGATGTTGTGGAGCCAGGGATATGGCTTAAGTGGTAGAGCGCATGTCTAGCATGTTTGAGGTTCTGAGTTCAATCCCAGGCACTGCATGCTACCACCTGCCCCCAGAGCCGCTGTTGCCTGGAGTAGTCCCACCCTACACGCAGCATGACTAGGTGTGTCCCCTATAAAAAATAATTGGATGTTGTATTAAACATTAAATTAGCAAGAGTTCAAAGTTTTTGTTTCTACCTAAAGATGTGTTTCAGAATCACTGATAAGAGTTTTATAAATGACAACCTTTCCTATTGCTGATTCACTAGAACTAAGTGTCCTTCTGAAGATCGCTGTACAAATACACATAAAGAAGTCCACCACAGGGGCTGGAGCAATAGCACAGTGGGTAGGGCGTTTGCCTTGCACGCGGCCGACCCGGGTTCAATTCCCAGCATCCCCTATAATCCCTCAAGCACTGCCAGGATTTAATTCCTGAGTGCAGAGTCAGGAGTAATCCCTGTGCATCGCTGGGTGTGAGCAAAAAAAAAAAAAAGAAAATCCACCACAGGGCCCAAAAGATATCACAGTGGATAAGCGAGCCTTGCTTGCTTTCAATCCCTGGGAGCCCGTATGGTTCCCTGAGCCCTGCCAGGCGTGATCTCTGAGTGCAGAGGCAGGAGTAAGCCCTGAGGATCACCAGGTGTTCCCCCCCAAATAACAGCAACACCAACAAAAACAAAACCAAAAAAAGAAGTCTTCAGGGCAGGAGATTTAGTACAGAATATAAGGCACTTGCCTTGCATGTGACCCAATCCTGGTTAGATTCCCAACACTGCATATGATTCCCTGAACACTGCCAGGAATAACCACTGAGCACAGAGCCAGGAACAACTTTTGAGTACCACTAGATTCAAGTCAAGCCCATAATGAAAACCTTGGAGCTAGAGAAACAAGTCACTAGTCTGAGAGCATATTTCACATGCAAGAGACCTGGGTTCAATCCTCAGCACCACAAAGCTCCCCAGGCACTGCCAGAAGCAACCCCCCAGCACCAAGCAGGGAGTGGCACCAGTTGGTGTGCTTCCCCCCCACACACACACCCCCAAACACAAACAAAACAACCCAAAAAGTTCTGCTATAGCACTATTGCTGGAAATCATAGAATAGGGATTAGGTTGTCACAATGAATAGAAATAAGATATTTCAAGCTGTGCATAAAGGGGACATAAATCGATTTCATGAGGTTTTCTTTTACAGAATCCTCCTGATTTGGAAAAAATATGCCATTTCATTCAAGTCATGATCTTTCATTGTGGTTTTAAAGTTATTTCAGGGAATATATTGTAAATTGTGGTGATGCTTTATCAATCTGCTTCTTCTTTCCTTCTATTCTCCTCTCTCTCTCTCTCTCTCTCTCTCTCTCTCTCTCTCTCTCTCTCTCTCTCTCTCTCTCTCTCTCTCTCCCTCCCTCTGTGTGTGTGTTTGCACCACACCCTGCAGGGCACAGGGCTTCCTCCTGACTCTAGACTTAATACTTGGGGATCACTTCTGGGAGGGCTCATGGGGGGCAGAAGTCGCATATGGTGTGCCAGGATTGAACCTAGGTAGACTGCATGCAAGACAAGAAAGAAGCCTACTCATTGTACATCTCTCTAGCTCCTAGTAATCTATTTCTGACGTAGACACAGTACTTCATGTTACTGAAGTAATCAGAAAATATTTAATTCTTGCCAAATAGGTGCTAAGCCCAGCTTCATATAAACTTTGCTTTACATAATAAAAATGTTTCTATGCAGCTGTTTGATTCCTAGATGAGCTATTGGTAGGTTTACCTTTCATTGGTATGGCAATGAAGTACCAGTCCAGTGATAATATTTAGAGGCTATAGACGGCAAAGTAACGAGGAAGCCAAGGAGGCCTGAGTTAGTCGTATCTAGGCAGGACCCTTCCATTTCTCTCGGCTTATGCTGGAGCCCCGCACAAAAATATATTGGGTTCTTCTCCTCATCTTGAGGAAACTTTCACAGATTTCTGCTTTTTTCTGTCTGCTTAAATTCTCTCTGCTCTGCATCTTCATCTATTTGACTGAAGGTTCAGCTGGGTGGTTTGATCTTGCTGGTTTCAATTGGTGATGTGGTGAGCCTAAGCTCCATTCTGTGTCACCCTTGTCTTGGTCTTTCTGGGACAACTGGTCAGGTTCAAGTGCCACAAAGGGTCAAGTGTATAGTGAAGGAGGGAATAATTTTAGTGGTGAACTTAATGTTACGTACAGATGTTGACATATAATAACGATACACACCTCATAGTGAAGCAATGTTACAAATGATACTCCTGGCTCTGCACTCAGAAATCACCCCTGGCGGTGCTCAGGGGACCATATGGGATGCTGGGAATCGAACCCGGGTCAGCTGCGTGCAAGGCAAAGGCCCTACCCGCTGTGCTATTGCTCCAGCCCCTGCTTTTAGCTTTGAACACATTTTTCTGCCTTAGAGATATTGAAGATCAACGTCTATTATTTATAAAGTAAAAATATGAAAAACTAGGAGCTGGAGCGATAGCACGGCGGGTAGGGTGTTTGTCTTGCATGTGGCCAACCCGGGTTTGATTCCCAGTATCCCATATGGTCCCCTGAGCAACGCCAGGGGTAATTTTTGAGTGCAGAGCCAGGAGTAACCCTTGTGCACCACGGGTGTGACCCAAAAAAAGGAAAAAATATATAAAAAACTAAATACCTGCTGATATACAAATTTATACTGTCTCTAGGTAGTCATGGACTTTTTGTTCTATTGGTTGGTCTTATGGTTGTTCAGTTAGTTGTAGAATTTATCTATTGGTTTCACAACTTAGTGTCATTTGACTCTCTAAATATCATGCAATAAACAAGATTCAATCCATTGTGAATTAAATTTTATTCATAAGAGAATGGCCCAATTTCATTATTTCATGTGTAGCCAAGTAAATTTTTCAACATTACTTATGGAAGGGGTTTCCTTTATTCCACTCTATGCTCTTGGCTCCTTTGTCAAAAATTAACTGCTCATATATGTGAGGATTCAGTTGTTAGATCCAAATTCATAAAACACCTAAAAGAAAATACAGGCAAAACATTCCTTCATATTGGCTTCAATAATGTCTTTACTGATTCAATTCCATTTGCATGGAAAATAAAAGCAAAAATAAACAAATGGGATTACATCGAACTAAAAAGTCTCTGAACTATGAAATTATCACTAGAGCAAAAAAGACATACTACAGAATTGGACAGAATAGTTGCACTCCATACAACTGACAAAGGGCTAATATCCAAGTTATATAAAACACCCACAAGATTCCATAACAAAACAAAACAAAACATCAAAAGATGGAGAGAAGAGCAGAACAGACACTTTTTCAAAGAAGACACACAAATAACCATCAGGCACATGAGAACAATACTCAGCATCACTTATTGTCAAAATGAAATGTAGGTCAAAATGACAATGAGATGTCATTTCATCCCAGTAAGAATGGTTTATATATATATATATATACATATATATATGTATACAAAACAACCCCCCCTCAAAAAAAAAAACACACCAAGAAGCATTGTGGAGATGGAGAGAGAAAAAAACTGTCATTCCCTGTTGGTCAAAATATGAACTGACTTTGCCTCTGTGGAAAAAAAAAAACAGTCTAGAGATTTCTCAAAAAATTAAAACAAAACCAACATGCAATTTAAGAATCCCATTCCTGGGACTGGAGTGATATCACAGCGGGGAGGGCCTTTGCCTTGCATGCGGTCGACCTGGGTCCAAATCCCAGCATCCCATAGGCCCCTGAGCACCGCCAGGGGTAAATCCTGAGTGCAGAGCCAGAAGTAACCCCTGAGCATCGCCGGGTGTGACACAAAAAGAAAAAAAAAAAAAGAATTTCACTCCTAGCTATCTATCCAAAGAACAACAAACAAACAAGCAAACAAAAACGTACTGAGACTAAAATATGCATGCATACATATGTTCCTTGAAGCACTATCTACAACAGCCTTCACACTAAAGAGGCGTGCCTTCATGTTTCCCTAGAAAAAAGCCCCAACGTCTTTCTCTCTCTTATGAATTCTGTGGGGAATGGCAGCAAAAATATCCCCTAGTAAGTGAGTGCTCCCTGATGAAGCCTGCAGAGTGCCAAGGGCACCATGTCCAGAAGCGAGAGCTCCTTCTCTGGGGCAGATGGGCAAATTGTGTTACAGATCTATTGATTTTATTTGCCCCCTGCCTGCCCCTCTGCTGCTGTTGCTGTGAGCTCCAAGATTACACATCCTTGTCTGTGCACTTGCCCTGTTGGTTGTGGTGCTCAAGCACTTCGCCACTGAGCTTGCTGGGGGTTGCACTCATGTGTTGTGTTGTTACAGGAGTCACACCCTGGAATGCAGTGCCTGCACTCACACAGTGCTCACAGTGCTCACCTGAGACACTCTATTGGTAGCACCGCAGGGAGCAAGCTCTGGGTCTCCTGCTTGCAAAGTAGGTGCTTTTTAGCCACTGAGCCAGCAAGATTGGTCAAAAATGGAGAAAATAAGGGCTGGAGTGATAGTACAGTGGCAGAGGGCTTACCTTGCATGGTGGCCGACCCAGATTTCATCCCCCATCTATGGTGGCGGGCTTTGCCTCTGTGAAGTGAACCTACAGTAATGAACTCTGAGCACAGAGCCAAGAATGAGTCCTGCACACCACCAGGTATGGTCCCCAAACCAAAATAAATAGGGCGCCTTCATCACTACCAGAACCCTTTGTAATATTTTGACTCCAATAATTTCAGAGTATTTTTATACCCTTATAAGTGAGGTATTACTAGAATTAGGAGTCACAAATGAGAAAGCGAGTGGCAAAGACAGACTATCACTTGTCTAAAGTCCATCAGCCCGTTGGTACAATTTGGAGCATGGGATCTTGGCACTGTGCCCCCCCCCCAGTTTCCATAATGGCACCCAGAGAGTCCCCCTGAGTCTTTGAAGCTCATCCATCCCCTCTTCCCCTCTCCAGGGGGTGCCCCTCTTCCCCAAATTAGCCCTCGCTCCACTGCAGTGGTTGGGGGAATGACTTGTCAGAATAGTAGGTGCCTCTTCACACTTTCTAGCTTACCCCCAGGGGCTAATACTCCAGTGACAAGGGGAGTCAACTTCCCCTGGTCACCAGACACCAACAGAATGATGTTGACCTGAGGAGTCAGCCGCAATCCCCGTTTCTGCAGTCCTCCCCCCCACCCCCACCCCACAGTCTTAACTCCGGCTTCATTCCACAAGGCTGAGCACAGGCAGACACAGGCCCTTCCCCTGGACTCCGCCTCATAGTTTGGTAACATCCTGACAAGCTGGCAGCCATCGGTCTCATCCGGACCCCCACGCCTACCCGCAGCCCCCATCAAAACTGGCAATAAAGCAGAATTTGGTGGCGGCGGGGGGGGGCGGGGAGGGGGCTGCTGGTGCCAAGGAGCCAGTCACCCAACTCGTAAAAAGCGGGTTCCGTGAGTCGACTCTGGCAGTCGGCGGGCACACTCTCCTGAATGCCAGCCATTCAGCGGAAGGGAAGGGATCCAGCAGTTTTCACTTATGTGACCACAAACAGCAGACGCTAAAAATATACTGCGGTCTGGGTCTTCATTCCGCCGGCACATCTCGATCCATCATTTAAAAAGCAATGACTGGTTTTTCTTTTATTAACGCTCCAGGAGCCAGGCCTGTTAGATAGACACTTGGCTTTTCCCAGGGACGATGCCCTTTGGGGCGCCCCCTCAACACCCCCCCACCCCAAACTTGGAGAGACAGTGCAAAGCCGAAAGGACAGAGCACCTGAGGGAAGGAAGCGGTGGAAGGAAGAGGAGGGAAAGCAAAGTAGGGTGGGGAGGTGCCTGATATCTGGGCTCAGAGGCTGCAGAGCAGGGGTGGAAGAGGATCTGCTGGTCTCCAGGGAACTTCGAGGACCTCAGTGTCCCAGCGTGTCCACACCGCCTGGCTGAGGAGGTCTGTTTTGTGCCAAGTTCTGTTTTTTTCCATGACTTGTGGAAAACATGTATGCTTTTACAAAAAGTGCCATCACTTTTCAGAGGACCAAAGGCTGATCTCTCACCTTCGGGAACATCCAAGTTTTGACGTTCTTAGTACGGCACTCAGCCATCCCACTGCACTGGAGCACAAGAGAAGGGACAAGAAGACAGGACACGGATGAATTAGCCCTTTCCAAAGGGACTGGGGGTGAGCTAGCTAAATACTGGTCTGGAAATTAGACTTTTGGTGGTGAACAGAAGGTGCATATACAGACGCTGTTTAATAATGCCGTACTCTGGAAATCTGTGTAAGGTTATGAACTGGTGTTATCTCACTGTATCACTATATCACTGTCATCCTGTTGCTCATCGATTTGCTTGAGTGGGCACCAGTAACGCCTCCAATGCGAGACTTGTTGTTACTGCTTTGGCATATTGAATACGCTATAGGTAGCCTTCCAGGCTCTGCGATGCGGGAAAGATACTTTCAGTAACTCTCTGGGCTCTCCAAGAGAGACGGAGGAATCGAACCTGGTTCGGTGGTGTGCAAGGCCCTACCCGCTGTAATAAATCAAATAAATAATTTAACAGAGAGAAATGGGGCCCGAGAGGGCTAAGGCATGTGCCTCGAATGTGGCTGACCCTGATTGAATCCACGTGGTTCCCGGGGTGGCCCTGGAGGCCCTCAAGCACTCCTACAGTGGCTCTGGTGATCCCCTCACTGCAGAGGGCCACAGTCGCCTCAGTCCTTGCATTGGTCCATCCGGCACAGATGACTGAGAATCTGCAGGAAGGGTGGACGGATCCTCCAAGCACTGCTTGGTAGGCCACCCCTCCATAAAAAAAGAAACATGGGATTAAAAAAATAATTTATTTATTTTTATTTGGAGTCATACCCAGTGATACTCAGGGTTTATTTCTGGCTCTGTGCTCAAGGTTCATTCCTGGAAGGGCTCAGGGGACCATATGTGGTGCTGGGGATCAAACCCATGTAGATTGTGTACAGAACAAGCACATTAACCATTATACTATCTCTCCAGCCCAGCATTTCACATTTTTAACATGTCTAATGTCCAGGCTTCTTCTTGCATGCCAAACAAGTTGAGTGAGCTAAAACAAGAGAAATTAAAATAATTAGGAGCAGTTTCTGGGGACTGGAAATAGAGTACAGGGGTTAATGTATTTGCTTGCATGCAGTCAGCTGCAGTTTGATTTCTCAGCATCACATATGTTCCCCCAAGCACCACCAGGAGTGACCCCTGAGCACAGAAGCAGGCATAAGCTCTGAGCATCACAGGGTGTGGCCCAAGTCCCATGCCTCCAAAAAGTAATTACTGTCAATCCACACAATCAACTCTGTGTCCCAGGACCTACATTTTATCTTGATTCCTGGTGAGAAATGACAGCCCTAAAATCCATTTTTCATTTATTTTATGAAAAATAAAACTACCTCATTTTTATTTACTGAGGACTCACAGACAAGGGAGTGGCTGTTTATACAAAGAAACTTTTTATCCCTTCCCGATGTCAGCACCCTGAATTCAAGTCACGTTCTCCCACACACCTGATAACACTCCAATAGCTTTGAACTTGATTTCCTCTCCTTTTAACTTAGGGACAATTTTCTTGTAGAAGCATCAAGTGAGCTATTACATTTATCATGATTAGCTTAGTGCCAGGCATGTTTGTAAGTTGCCCTTGATAAACCTTACATTGCTTTATCATTCAACTGATGTTTCTTAATAAGCATAATAAGCGGAGTCTCTGCTTTTCATCCTGGTGACTACAATTCTGGATTTGCAGCTGTGAACCACTGGGGCTCAATACCTCTATTGCAAACCACAAGTCCCAAAAGGAGATAGAACAAAAAGGAATGCCCTGCCGCACAGGCGGGGTGGGGGGAGGCTGGGGGTGGTGGGAGGGATGCTGGGAACATTGGTAAAGGAGAATGGGCACTAGCGGAGGGATGAGTAAATGATCATTGTATGACTGAAATGCAAACACTAAAGTTTGTAAGTATGTAACTGTACCTCATGGTGATTCACTAAAAATAAATAAATAAATAAAGCAAAAAACCATAGAGACCAGCTTATAAGATAGGTGTTGAAGGGAGAACACGTGCTTGAAGAGCAAGCCCAGTTAATTTTCAGAATGGTTTTTAATTTTAATTATTGATGGCACAGCAGATAGGGCATTTGCCTTGCACGTGGCTGACCCAGGTTCGATTTCTCTGCCCCTCTCAGAGAGCCCAGCAAGCTACCCGTGGCATATTCGATATGCAAAAAAAAGTAACAACAAGTCTCACAATGGAGACATTACTGGTGCCTGCTCAAGCAAATCGATGAGCAACAGGATGACAGTGACAGCGATACAGTGAAATAAATAAAGAGAGCTGAGCTGTTTATCAGCAGCACCAACTCCCTCTCAACTAAATATGAAAATGATAAATGAATCCTTGAACTCATCATCTTGTTTTAGAACAGGCCATTCCCCATCCAGGGAGCACAATTTCTTCCCAAGGATTTTTCCACCCAATTTTTGAAGACAAATATATGGAATTGACATCAATGCCAATTTAGTGGAAGACCCCAGGTATGCCACCAGAGAAACCTGCATCATATTGGTGGATGAAAACAGGGGACTGATCATTTACGCCTAGAACTGGGAGGAGATGGCCTTCACTCTCCTCCCTCATAACAAAATTTGGTCTAAGCTGTTTATCATAGTGAGGGCTTATGTTGCAACATCCTTATTCTCTTCACCCAGGACAAGTGACCCCAAAGCACACAGCCTTGGGTAATTGAGAAAAACAAAGGAATGATTCTATCTGTGCTGAATTGGCTTATTCATTGATTTGCTGCAGGGCGGGGGTCTGGTCCAGTCTGTGGTTGGCTAGAGGGATCCTAATCCTCAGAGCGAGAGCTTGGTCATTCAGGGACTTCCCCATGCAGTCTGCATCATCAGCGCGGCTGGCACCTGGCACATCCCTGGCACCATCTTTCCTGTATGTGCAGGGAGACTCCATGGAATTGCACCTTATGGCTGATAAAGAAAATGAAACGCATCGTTCAGATATTTTGTCTTGAGAGGCAATTATTTTCATTCCTTTTCTTTTCTCCCTCTGATTCCCTCCTCATCTTAGGATCGAAAACACTCCAGTTCCTTGGGACCCAAGGCAACAGTATCGTCATGGATGGGAAACACGCAAACAGCTGAACAGTTAAGGCAAGAACTTCGAGCGTCCTTGTATTTGTAGCTTTCACATCTACATATGGTCCCAATTTAGGATCACAAGCAGAGTTGTTTATTTTAGAAAGGCTTTTTAGTTCACTTTTAAGGTATTTTGCTTAGGCGCTGCTTGCTTTTCAAAAGGAGAAAATGTGTATTTTTTTCCCCAAGTGGTGTTTGTTTTGGCTGTTTACTCATTTGCAAAAGTTCAAATTGTATTCGTGAATTTAACTAATTTTCCTGCAGCTCCACCCTTCCCCAGTACAACACACACACACACACACACACACACACACACACACACACATACACCCTACCCACCTCAAATAAATGAAATACATTAGTTTGGAAATAGAGTACATTGAAGTCAGCTGTGATTTTTGTGGGCATTAGGGAAAAGTAGTTTTAATAAGTAGTTTGCAGTAACACTTTCTTTTTTTAAAATTAATTTATTTTTTAATTAGTGAATCACCATGAGGGTACAGTTACAGATTTATAAATTTTCGTGCTCGTGTTTCCCTCATACAATGTTTGAGAACCCATCCTTCAAAAGTGCCCATTCTCCACAACCAATAAACCCAGCATCCCTCCCACCCCCCAATCCCATCTCCCCCCCACCCCACCCTGCCTCTGGGGCAGGGTATTCCCTTTTGTTCTCTCTCTCCAATTGGGTGTTGTGGTTTGCAATAGGGGTGTTGAGTGGCCATTGTGTTCAGTCTCTAGTCTACTTTCAGCACACATCACCCTTCCCCCGCGTGGCCTCCAACCACATTTTACTTGGTGTTCCCTTCTCTATCTGAGCTGCCTTTTCCCCAGAATATGAGGCCAGCTTCCAAGCCATGGAGTCAGCCTCCTGGTACTTATTTCTACTATTCTTGTATGTTAGTCTCCTACTCTGTTATTTTATATTTCACAGATGAGTGCAATCTTTCTATGTCTATCTCTCTCTTTCTGACTAATTTCACTTAGCATGATACTTTCCATGTTGATCCACTTATATGCAAAGTTCATGACTTCATTTTTTCTAACAGCTGCATAGTATTCCATTGTATAGATGTACCAAAGTTTCTTTAACCAGTCATCTGTTCTAGGGCACTCAGGTTTTTTCCAGATTCTGGCTATTGTAAACAGTGCTGCGATGAACATATAAGTGCCGATGTCATTTCGACTATACTTTTTTGCTTCTCTGGGATATATTCCCAGCAGTGGTATTGCTGGGTTAAATGGGAGCTCAATTTCTAATTTTTTGAGAAGCGTCCATATTGTTTTCCAAAAGGGCTGAACCAGTCGGCATTCCCACCAGCAGTGTAGAAGGGTCCCTTTCTCCCCACATCCTCTCCAACAGCAGTTGCTTTTGTTCTTTTGGATGTGTGCCAGTCTCTGTGGTGTGAGGTGGTATCTCATGGTTGTTTTTTGATCTGCATCTCCCTGATGATTAGTGATGTAGAGCACTTTTTCATGTGCCTTTTGGCCATCTGTATCTCTTCCTTGGGAAAGTTTCTGTTCATTGCAGTCACACTTTCTGACCTCTTTCTATACCTGTATTTGTTGTGTGAAATAACATTTTTTGTTGTTGTTGTTTGTTTTTGTTTTGGGTCCATGCCCAGCGATGCTCAGGGGCTATGCTTGACTCTGGACTCAGGAATCACTCCTAGTAATGCTCAGGGGTCCTATGGGTGTCAGGGATTGAATCTGGATCAGCCATGGGCAAGGCAAGTGCCTCACCTACTGTACTATCGCTCCAACTCCTGAAATTAAGTTTTAATTCAACAATCTATTTGGAAGCCAAGTATGTTTCTATACAAAGGTTCATGCTCTAATCGAGTCTTTCAAAACCTTTCTTCTCAATACAATTCATACTGTAATGACATTAATGGGAGAGCAGATGCAGCATAAATTGGGGAATCAAATATTGCTGAAATGAAAACAGGATCTAACAATAAAATTGTGGTGGAGGGTAGGATTAGATGGGGACATGGATAGAAGGTGAAGAAAATAAATATGAACTTTAGCACCTAGTTATTTCTGGAGTTCATCTGTGTTCAATTTATGTGTGTGTGTGTGTGTGTTTGAACCACTATTAGTGGTGCTCAGTGCTTACTGTAGGGCAGCCACTTTACCCCTGTACTCCCATCTCTCTGTCCCTGAACCCAATTTTTTAGCACTCATCTGCAATTTTCTTTCTCAAACACCACTTACACCTGGCATCCTCTGTCCATAGCTGGGATCTCAGCTTGTACTCAAAGATAGGGGTATCCTATGCCACACTCCACGGAAGTTTCAAGTCATAATATGATGAGCATGAAGGCACATGTGGAATTCTAATCATGTATAATATGTTTGTCCCTTGGAGAATCTCTGGGATGATCATTTTCATTTGGTGACTTAAGGGGCTGGGAGAGAGGTTAAAGGTCTGGAGCATATGCCTGGACTGCAGAGAACTCGGGCCTTATTCCTGATACCCCCAGTGGTGCCCCCAAACACCACCAAGATGGGTCTCCTGCACCCTGCACTGGGTCAGCTGCCTTCTCAGAGGAAGGACACAGACCTGGTCCTAAAACAGGAAACCAGGGGCAAGAGCCAAGTTACCAGCTAGGAGGTTCATCATGCGTGATTGAGCATTCCACAAGACAGTTTCCCGCACAAGACAAAATGAAGGGGAGCTGCTGACGCTGAGGAAACAGGGCAGCGAGTCTGAGCGAGCTGGAAGGTGCAACGGGCACCAAGAGAGGCTAATAATTGTCTCCCCCTCTCTAGGATTTCAACAGCACCTTTTGAGGCTGAATTTCCCCAGTCCACCTGGGCTTGATAGAGGAAGCCAGTCAGAAGGAACCTTGGCCGGGGAAGCCCCAGGAGTGGCAGCACAGTGCCTGCAGGTGGGAGGGTTCCCATTCAATTCCTGGTATTGCCAATAGGTAGTGGGACCCTATGGGTCTGCTCTGGATGGGAGATGGCAGAGCCTGACAGCATCGCCCCCGCCCCCATTGTCAACTGTCTGTCTTGGGTTTTAGAGCCTCTTTTCTGAGATTTTTCACTGACAATGGTGCAGAACTGACACACATAGTGTGGAAATGCAATGATTTTATTTTATTTTATTTTATTTATTTATTTATTTTGGTTTTGGGGTCACACCTGGCAATGCACAGGGGTTACTCCTGGCTTATGCACTCAGGAATTACTCCTGGCGGTGCTCAGTGGACCATATGGGATGCTGGGAATCGAACCCGGGTCAGCCACATGCAAGGCAAACGCCCTACCCGCTTTGCTATTGCTCTAGTCCAAATGCGATGATTTTAATGACGGTCCCCTCAACATGATTCTAGATTAGGACAAAGCAACCAGCTCAGGGTTGCTTCCTCGTGAAGGAAGACCTTCTGGGATATGACAAAGAATATTCTCACTTGCTATTTTACATCACTATAAGTCTTTTCATTATCAATTCCTTTCTTCTCTTTCTCCCATCCCTAACTGCTGTGAAGGAGTGAGCTGCCCTATTTCTTTCTAGCCTAGACCCTGCCTGCCAAGGATCTACTAGGCCATTCTAACCCTTTTCTTTTTCCTCTCTTTTCTAAATCCCCCTTCTTCCTTGGGATAGGAGGGCAGTTGGGAGATGTGTTGGGAGTGAGGTTTCCTCTGCAGACCTATGCCATAGATTTTCTGACCTGCAGCATTCCTGGCTTCCACGAATATCCCCAACTTCCTCCTTCTAGACTCGTTTAACGAGTTATCATGAAAACATGAGTTATCAGGAACGAAACCAAGACCACAATAAGGAATAGCCAAACTGAACAACCCCGTGGTTAAGATGGCAAATTTTATGTAAATATGCAGAGCACAGACCTAGCACAGGTAAGGCCATGGTATTGGATTTCTGGAAGCACAAGCCACTATTCTGCCCCCTGCTGGTGATGCTCCTGGTGAACCCTGAGCACCACTGGGAGAAACCCTACAGAAAGTTACAATAAAGGTATTCAGAAGCTGGAGCAAGAGGACAGCAGGTAGGGCACTTGCCTTGCTTGCAGCCAACAGGGGTTTGATCCTCGGCACCCCACACTCCAAACAACTCTAGGAGTGATTCGTGAGTACAGAGCCAGAAGTAGCCCCTGAGCATTGCTGGGGGTGGCCCCCAAGTAAGCAAACAAAGCATTCATGTACCTCTTGAGTGACTAGTCTGAACCTAGTGGCATATTGGAGGAGACACAGGTGGTTGGTCCAAAAGCTTGTGTGAAAATGTTCAATAACCTACATCCAGAGTCAGGAAGAGAAACATTCAGGAATCCAGACTCAGGTGAGGCGCTCACTGGTCCCTGAACTTTCTTATGTTTCTTCTATGCCTAAAATTGGGTCCTTTTGGGTCTGGGCCCATGATTCAGTCACAGAACACCTGCCTTGCAATTAGAGGTGGGACACCCCCGCCCCCGGATGCACTGCAATGCATCAAAAGCAATAACAAAGGGAAAGGAATGATGGGGAAATGTAAAGGTTCTTGAAATATTTCACACATAATAAAATACATATACTTTTAGAAAGGGCCACCTTGGGGCAGAGTGATAGTACAGCAGATAGGACATTTGCCAGCGGTTGATCCTTGGCACCTCTATTGTCTCTTAAGCACTCCTGGGAGTGATTCCTGAGCATAAAGCCAGGAGTAAACTCTAAGTACAGCAAGTTTTTTAAAATTTAAAAAGGGTTATCTGGGGTCCGAACTATAGTACAGCTATAGTACAGAAGATAGTACAGGTAAGGCTGCACTATCAACCTGGATTTGACCTCCAGAATCCCAGAGGGCCCCCCCCCCCCGGCCACCACAAGTGATTACTCAGTGCAGAGCCAGCAATAATCCCTGAGCATTGCCAGGTGTGCTTCACCTGACCCCCCCAAAACACCACCTTTCTTACTTACAAGTGATAATGAGTAAAGAAAATATAACGCATGTAAATAAGGTATATCCAGGCTTATATTTTAAGGTGACTTTTAAAGTCAATGCAAGTTTTAAAAATGACTTCTACTTCCCCAGTCAAAAATTTTAACCAGACCTACTGAGACAGACACAATGCTGGCCTTTGTAAACTCAGCCTCTATTTGAAATAGCACAGAGAAGTGCTTTTAATAGATATATAATCCCAGCCATCTGCATAATTTTAAATTGTCTAGTAGTGACACCTTATAAAGCAAAAAAAGAGTGAGAGAGAAAGAGAGAGAGAGGAGTGAAAGGGATAAAGAGATGACAGTTCAGTGGGTAAAGCCCTCGGCTTGTACATGGCCACCCTGCCTACCCTATGGTCCCCTGAGCACTGCCCGGAGGCAATCCTGAGCACTGAGACAGAAATAGCTTCCAACACAGTCAGGTGTGCTCCAAAAATCAGAGAGAGAGAGAGGTGAAATAATATATATTGCGTATCCAAATATATCTCAATCATTATTGCTTCCATTTGTAATCAATGTACAAGATGACTGCCAAGGTAATTTCTAGTCTTCTCTTCCTGATGCCTTTTCTTCCTAATGTCGTTAAGATGTGGTGAGGAATTTCTACTCACCATCACCATTCACACCAGCCATCTGTCAAGGGTAAGTCAACTTCAGAGCCAGGAGTAAGCCCTGATTACCGTCAAATGTGGCCCCCACCTCTCCCCGCCCCAACAGGGCCACGAGTTGCCGCCCATGAACGGCTCCTGGCTCCTGAACGGCCATGATCCCAGAGTCACACAGACCAACCTCAGAACCCAGCGGCTTCTGGCCGAAATGCATCTGGACTGAGCCTTAAACTCCGGCGCCGTGCCACCCTGGGTGGGGAAAGGTGTTTGTCCCTTTTGCCTATTCTCCCCAGTGGTGCATTGGCCGGCACCTTTTCAGAGCCTATTGGACAGCCAACTATGAGACTGCAGTGATGTGACACGCGGGGCCTCACGGAATGGGGGGTGTAACCTGCCCCTCTCCCCAAGTTGCTACTCACAAACGGCTCCTGGCTCCTGAACAGCCATGATCCCAGAGGTACACAAAACAATCTCGGAACCCAGTGGCTTTTGGCAGAAATCCCTCCAGACTTATTACTAAAATGTCAAAAATCCAAAATGCTCTTCATATCAGCAATAGAAAACAAATTATCTAATGATGCCTTTTCTGCAGGTCTGAAAGTTGGGGAAAATTCCAAATAATAATGGTGGGTCTTTTGTCGAAATATTGAATGTGATCAAAACGGAGAGAGAGAGTAAAGTGGAAATCATCTGCCACATAGACAGGGGGAGGGGTGGGATGGGGGGCATACTGGGGTTCTTGGTGGTGGAGGTTGTGCACTGGTGAGGGGATGGGTGTTTGATCAGTGTATGACCGAGACTTACACTGGAAAGCTTTGTAACTATTTTCATGGTGATTCAATTTTTAAAAAAATATGGTCCCTAAATCAGAAAGCCAAAAAGCAAAACCAAAATGACATTTTGATGGTTATGCCTCCTCCTACCATCTTCTTTCACCTCCTTTCCCCCCACCCCCATCCCCCAAGTTCCTTCAGTTTCGTGTCACTGTCTTGGAATAAATTAAAAGTTTACCAGGATCACTTTTTCCTAAAATGTGCCTGATGCCACTGAAGTAATTTAGAATGACAGAGGGAACCCGAATCATTTCTGTACATATTTTGAGCATTTATTTCGCACTTGTATTAAAAAAAAATACACCACCTAGTTTCTATCACTTTCTGAGCGGTAGAATGTAAAGATAGAGACAAATGTAGGGCTAGAACCAGTTTAGCAGAATATGTTTTTGTTATGTCCCTTTTGTTATGTGGGGATTTGGGGGGTGAGTTTTTTGTTTATTTGGGGGCCATGCCCCAGGGGTGCTCAGGCTTACTTCTGGTGGTGTTCAGGGGACCATATGTGGTGCTAGGGATCAAATCCAGGTCAGTTGCATTTAAATCAGGGCATTTAAATTACCCACTGTACTATCACTCCAACTCTGATATACACTTTTTAACTAGTACCTTTAGTTTAGTTGAATTCCGGTGGGGGTTAGAGAATGAGAGCTATGGGATTCTACATTCCTATCCTTTCTTGGTCAAACCAAATCCTGCTTATGAGTTATCAGAATGACCCTTACTATTGGTGGGAGAAATGGTGGAGCTGCTGGTGTCACCCAGATCCCATGCTGACACCTCTCTGCGTATGTGGTGGCTCTGGGAGTTGAACTCATGCTCACATGTTTGCTCTGAATGCTTTCAACCACTGAAACGCCTTCAGGGCCCCTCATTTTTTTTTCTTGAAAAGTTTACTGTTTTAGAAATGAGCTTTCTGGAGTATTCAGAAACGTGGGGGCATTAAAACCTGGGGAACGTTTGCAAGAGTTCCTTGGAGTGCAGGAAGTAGAACAGTGCGAAGATGTTCTCTGCTGATGTCATGCCCAGCTCTGTCACTCCCATGCCCCTTCCTGTTTTGAATCATAGTTTTCAAACATCCTCAAAAGCTCTTACCCGGTCATTCCAAAACTCTTAACAAACCAATCCTTAGGGGGAAAAAAAAATAAGCAAATAGCAGAAGAGCAGAAGGATATTTAGGATATGGTTTCAATTAAAATTTTTAAGTTTTCCTTCTTGAAATCTTGTATAAACCATTAAAATATGGAAAAAAAACAAACCTCCGAGTTGGAAAGTAATCAAGGTCATTATCATTAGAAAGTTTGCATATCTGTGATAGACAAATAATGTGTTTTTCTGAGCAACACCAAAGGAATCTAGTCTTGGCTATTGCTGTAACATACTAAATGGCTGTTCACCGATTCAGAGATGTTCATCTTAATATCTTGTATAATGAAAATGCATATTCTAGCAGCCCATGAGAAAAACGTGAGCAGCCTGCCTGCTGTTATGAAGCTTCTAGTAAGGGACTCTGGGAGGGTCACCTCTGGGTACTATCACACTGCCCTGGGGATGCTGAAGCCATCTGCATGCCAGCTTGTGGTGGTTGCCTCCTGCCTCTCCAGTTGCCAACTACATCTATTCTCACTCCTCTGACCACTCCGCTTGCTCTGTTTACTGACAACAGGATGTATGGGGAAAGAAATTAGCAGTTATGAAGTGGTATGTTTGTAATCACCCTGTTTTTAAAAATTTTTTTATTTAAAATTTTTTTAAATTTAAAATTAAATTTTAATTTAATTTTTAAAATTTACTTTAATTTTATTGAATCACCATGTGGAAAGTTACAAAGCTTTCAGGTTTAAGTCTCAGTTATACAATGCTCAAACAACCATCCCTTCACCAGTGCACATATTCCACCACCAAGAATCCCAGTATACCTCCCCTCAAACCCCCGCCTCCCCAGCCCCCAACTCCGCCTATGTAACTGATAAATTTCACTTTACTCTCACTTTACTTTGATTACATTCAATATTTCAACAAAAAACTATTATTGTTTGGAGTTTCTCTCCCCAAAGTTGGACCTGCTGAAAAGGAAGCATTTGATAATTTGTTTTCCATTGCTGAGAACGAAGAGATATGAGGTCGAGCGGCCGCACTAGTGGCCATACGGTTTTGGATAATCACCCTGTTTTTACAGAGAAGGCAACTTCAAATTTAAAACAGCGAGATCCCCGCCGTCCAGGATCTTGAAGTATGCAGCTCATGCACTGTGAGATGCAAGGCACTTCATATTTGCCCGCATCCTTATAAAAACTCACAAGGAACATTCTACTTTATGTTAGCCTCATCCCGATTTCCTCAGATTGGCATTACTTGTAGTCTCTTTTAACTGACAACAAGGTGGTACAGCAAAAGGGATGGGCTTACTCGGGGGGTGGACACAGCACTGCACTTGCATTTTTGCAGTCGTTTCCACTCTCTGCCATGGACCCGAGTTGTTCAGTACTGACACCAAGGTTATCTGAAAAGCAGGTGCCTTACTCTCTTTACTATCTCCCTGGCCCTTTAAATGGTTATTTTCAACCTTGAAAAGATTTTTTTACCTTGAGGCTATAGTAGTAGAGAAGGTAAGGCCTTGCATGTGGGTCCTTTGGCCAATCCCAGTTTAATCCCCAGCACAATATCTGGTCCTCTGAGCACTGCCCAGGAGTCACTGAAGATACAGGAATAGCTTCTGAGCACCACTGAGCATCAACCCCACCCAGCCATTCCTTGCACCCCTTTCCTGCCTACAAAAAAAATGAAGAGAAAATTTGTTCTTAAGAAAAATCATAGGGGGGCTGGAGCAATAGCACAGTGGATAGGGCATTTGCCTTGCACGTGGCTGACCCGAGTTCGATTCCCAGCTTTCCATATGGTCCCCCAAGCACTGCCAGGAGGCCAGGAGTGATTCCTGAATGCATGAGCCAGGAGTAACCCCTGTGCATTGCCAGGTGTGACCCAAAAAGAAAAAAAATCATAGGGTTTTACTCAAGTCGATATTCATTCCCTGTTTAACAGAAGGAAGACAGGAGAACCAAACTGAAGGCTTTTAGCTGTTTGGGGCAGAACCACAGCCAGAAAGAAAGTGAAGAGTCAGTATTTATTCTCCCTTTGAACCTCATCCCATCAGTAAAATTGTCGCTTCCTTACCTCTTCCTTAACTTCAGCATTCTCTACAAAGAGCAGATCTCCAATGCACATTTGTAGACTGCATGGCCTTCATTCTGAAAGGCTAGCGGCGACAAACTTTTCTCCCCACGATTATGTGTTATTTCTACCAATGAAAGAATCTTGCAGGATACATGTGACTGGACTCTTGTTATTACTGTTTCTAGTAGTACAAGTACAGCAATTTGGAGGAAGCTTAAGGGCTATTCGCATAGACCCCTTCCAAAGTCCTGGACCTAATTTTGTACTATTTTTCTTAAAGAGCTCTTTCAAACTGTGTAAGATCCAGACCTCCCAAAACTTGGTCTGCTCTGGGCTGTTCCAAAATGCCAATAAGAAACACCATCCTGGATGCTTTGTCTGCACTAACTGTCATTCCTGCTTTTCCAAAACAAATATAAATCAATTTGCTCTTCACTGTGGACACCTTAGGCCCGGGTATCCCTCATTTCTGAAAATGAAAGATGACAAAATATGCTACCTCAGACCCCTCAGAGAGGTGGGGGGAGAAGTTAGGAAGGGTGAAGAGGAGGTGCATGTCTGATGCCCCCCTAGTGCTGGCTTCACCACTGGAGCACAACCCTCAGCAAGGAACTTCACCTCATCGTTTTATCTCATGAAATGAGGCAGATGGACAAGTTTCCCTCCACAGACGCACCTTGTCCTGGGACCTCAGTTCCCTCCAGGGTGACTGTACCCCATCTCACACCCACACTCACCAGCTGCTCCCAACAGCCCTGTGGGCATTCAGAGTTGCAACTCTAAATGTCCTTGCCGGCTGTGTAGGGATTAAGGGTGATGTCACCGGCTTAGGTGTCTAACTACGCATGTCAAAGAGAACCTGTCGTCCTCTTCATCTTTGTCATCCTTTTTTTTCAGAGATGGCACTCTGGCATGCACCAGGGTTCCAGCACATTGACACGGATTACTACGATAAAGACTCAGCTCCTAGCCCACAAAAAGCCTGGATTTGCAGCTGCAGCGGGCAGGACCCGTCTGCCGGGAAAGGCCACCTCTTTCTGCAACTTTGTTCAAACCCAGGTTTCCTCTTCTCCAGGATGAGGCAGTCAGTGCTGACAGTTTGATGAGCATTAGAATTACTTGGGGGGTGCAAACAAGAAAAAAAGCCCCAGGGCATCATGACTCCCCAGAACTTAGCAAAGTAAATTCCCAGAAACAGTAAGGGCCAAGAATCTTTCATTCCGGTTGCTTATTCAGCTTTCCCAACACCATTTGTCTTAGAGGCTATCTTTACTCCACTTTATGTCCCTGGCTCCCTTGTTGAAAATCGGTTGACCATAAATCTGAGGATTTGTATTTGGGTTCTTGCTTCTAAGCCACTGATCAGAGTCTATCCTTGTTCCAGTACTGTGCTATTTTGATGCCCATCTGATTGTGATCATCAGGGCAGGAAAAAAATCACTAATTTGATAGTTTCCTCTGACTTAGCAGGCCTGGAAGTGCTATTACACTAGAAGCTATCTTGATGCCTCTTGCAACAGAGTAAACTGAGGCACTGCAGAGTGGGCAAGAAATAAGGCAGAAAACAGATTATCCTAAAAGACCAGCTATTATGTGATCCCAATTCTGTGAAGTGCCCAGAACAGATACAACTACAGGACAGCAAGTAGGACAGTGTTGGCCAGGATCTGGGAAAGCAGAAGAAGGGGGGAGGGGAGAATAGGAGGATATGGGAGAATGACCTGGGATGATGGGTGTGTGTGTGTGTGTGTGTGTGTGTGTGTGTGTGTGTGTGTGTGTGTGTGGTGACCAGTGGTGACCAGGGGAATGAGTTTCTTTCAGGGTGATAAAGAGCTGAGCTTTAAAATTGATCATTATGTGATGAATATACCAAAAACTATTATTTTAGTTATTTCATTTTATCTATGTTTTTATTTTTTAACTTAAAATGTTTATTGAAGTAACTTGGTTTATATATGGAACTTTCAAACAATAATCAAAATAGCACAGTACTGGAATAAGGATAGACTCTGATGAGTGAGTTAGAAGCAAGAACCCAAAATTCCAAATACAAATCCTCAGATTTATGGTCAACTGATTTTCAACAAAGGAGCTGGATACATAAAGTGGAGTAAAGATAGCCTCTTCAACAAATGGTGTTTGGAAAACTGAATACGCAACCTCATGTAAAAAAAAAAAGAAACTAGATGCGTATCTCACACCTTATACAGAAGTCAATTCAAAGTGGATCCAAAACCTGGAAGTTAAACCAGAATCCATAAAATACATTGAGGAAATATTAGCAGAACACATCAGGATTTAGACTTCAAAGGTGTTTTCAATGATATGATTCCATTAGCAAAGGCAACAGAAACAAAAATAAACAAATAATACTATTTCAAATTAAGAGTTTCTGCATGGCAAAAGAAATGAGCTAAAACTAAAAGATATTCAACTGAATTGGAGAAAATATTTGCACCCAACATATCAGGAAAAGGTTTACTACCAAACATATATAAAGATCTCACAAAGGTCATCAACAAAAGAATCAAAAATCCTATTTTTAAAAAATGGGAGAAGATAAGAACAGACACTTCTCTGAAGAAGATAGATGAATGAATGACCAATAGGCAAAAAAAAAAGTGCTCATCATCACTTATTATGAGGGAAATCTAGATCAAGATGATAATAAAATATCATCTCATATCAGTAAGAGTGGGCTGGAGTGATAGCACAGTGGTAGGGCGTTTGCCTTGCACGCGGCCGACCTGGGTTCAATTCCTCCACCCTTCTCGGAGATCCCGGGAAGCTACCAAGAGTATCTCGCCCTCACGACAGAACCTGGCAAGCTACCCGTGGCGTATTCTATATGCCAAAAACAGTAACAACAAGTCTCACAGTGGAAACGTTTCTGGTGCTCGCTCGAGCAAATAGATAAGCAACGGGATGACAGTGACAGTGACACAGTGATACCAATAAGAGTGGTACAGATCAAAAAATCTGGAAACACTCTGTTGGTGGATGTGGTGAAAGAAAAACTTCCATGCACTAATGATGGGAATGTGTCTGGTTCAACCCTTATGGAAACCAGTATAGAGATTTCTCAGAAAAGTAAGAATAGAGCTCTTGTATGATTTTTTGATATCTACCCTCAGGACACATAACATTCATTAAAAGGACACACACACACCATTATTCACTGCAGCACTATAGGTAGTATATGGAATCAGCCTCAGTGTCCAACAAACTCAACCTCAGTGTCCAGCAAACAATAAAGGTGTGGTATATATACACAGTGGAATACCACGCAGTTTCAAGGAAGCTGAAATGGAATTTATATCATGCAATTTGCTGCAACTTGGATGAAACTGGAGGGTATCAATTAAGTTAAGAGTAACAAAGAAAAATACTGGATGATCTCTGTTACCTGTGGTATACAGAATAACCGGACAAGAGAATCTAAGGAATCAAAAGGGGGGATGCCAAGGCTACCCTCGTTACCCTGATTCTAGAATTGAGATTAGAGAAAGATGAAACCAGGGGCTGGAGGTGGGAAAGGGACAGTAAGAAGAGACAGTTAGGAGGCAACAGGGCAGGAACTGTGACATCTCCTTGGCACAGAGCTGTGGTCTCTACATCTATACCACAGAACCAACACACTGAAAGCATGAAATCCAAAGTAGCACTGTCATCTCATTGTTCATCGATTTGCTCCAGTGGGCACCAGTAACGTCTCCATTGTGAGACTTGTTACTGTTTTTGGCATATTGAATACGCCATGGGTAGCTTGCCAGACTGTGCCATGCGGGCGGGATACTCTTGGTAGCTTGCCAGCCTCTCCGAGAGGGGCAGAGGAAGCGAACCTGGGTTGTCTGTGTGCAAGACAAACGCCCTACTTGCTGTGCTATCGCTCTAGTCCTGTTAGCTCAGTTGGTTAGATCATGGTGCTAATAACGCCAAGGTCACAGGTTCAATCCTGTATGGGCCAGCTGTGAGACACTTTGGACTGGAGTGACCGAAATCCAAAGTACAAACACTAAACTTCAAAACATGCTAGTCAAGGAGACAGGCTGGGGTGTAGGAGGGAAACTGGGGACACTGGTGGAGGGAAATTGACACTGGTGGTAGAATTGGTGTTGGGACATTGTGTGCATGAAACTCAGCTACAAGCAATAAAGGTAAATACAGTGTCTTAATTAAAAACAACAACAACAACACAAAACCCTTATACTTAAAAACCAGCCCTAATGCCCACCGCCTCCCCCACCCCAACACACACACCATGCCAACTCATGATAAAAAGCGCAGCTAGTGAATGTTTGGTGGTGTGATGGACACTCAGCTTCCAATCACCCATCTTAATTGTTAATTTCCATTTTACCCCTCCTGCCAGAGAAACAGAATTGTCCTAGGCTCATACCACCACCTAGTGGCCATCGGAGGAAATTCCTGACCAGATATTTTTCTTCCCGCTCCATGGGGTTCCACAGGGGTCAAGACTTAAAATACACTCCCCTCTCTAGTGGGAGGGAAACTGTGAACATTGGTGGAGGAGAATGGGCACTGGTGGAGGGATATAAATGAAATGCAAACATTAAAGTTCATAAGTTTGTAACTGTACTTCACGGTGATTCACTAATAAAAATTAAAAAAAAATACACTCCCCTTATTTCTTCATCCAACCTCAGGGCTCAATTCACTCTAGTGGAGGCAATTCTCTACCATATATTCTCCCAATTTCTGCCCCACAATTTCCGCCCTCCCAATTTCTACCTTTATTGCTGCTAACAAGCTTAAAGAATGTCTGAAAGTGATTAGACACAATTAGATCTAATAAAGAAGCTATCTTTCTCAAAGATATTTCAGAGATTAAAATATTAAAAAAGCAAATATCCTATATAATCAGTGCAAAAATGGTAATTTGGGGTGTATGTGGGGTTACTGAATATATGCAAATTAAGTCAATGCCATATTTTGCTTGTGAAGTTAAAAATAAGTAACATTTATTATGTAGTTTATTGAATAATTATTTCTGCAAGTATGGCACTTGCCTTGCATGCAGCCAACCTGGATCCAATGCCAGGTATGGGCCCTGAGCCCCACCAGGAATTATCCACAGGTAGAGTCAGGAGTAAGCCCTGAAAACTGCCAGACATGCCCCCACCCGTCTCCCACAAAACAAAGGGGGGAAAGAGGAGTAATACTCAGAGTCAACAAGTGAATCAGGATGCCTGCAAATAGAGGGAGGAAGAATCATCGTACTGGCCTGACATGTCCGAAAGTAAAATGAGCACAGGTAGGAAACAGCCAAAAAGCTATAGGCAGAGACGGCTCAGTTTGCCTTTTCTCAGACATAAATGCCAGCGAGAACTTACAAAGATGCTAAACAAATATTTATGTGCGAATATGTTTGCTGAACCACATTTATGATGGTCATAAATTGGAAATCCTCTTAAACTAAACTGTCCAATATTCGGAAGATGCTGAACTGAACTGTGGCAAAAAAAAAAAACATATAAAAGTCTGTATAATGCAGTAATTGGAAATACTTGCACTTTTGAGAACATAGAATAAAGGTTCTTGCTGTGTTCAGGATAAAAATCCAGAGAAAAACAGTTAACGTATTATCTTAGGGACCGGGAGATAGTGGTTAGGGGGCATGAGACTGGCTCAGGTTCTGATCTTCAGCATCACATTCCCTGAGCATTGCCTGGTGCAGCTCCGAAGCATCCCCAACACCATCCAGCTGGCCTGGGTGTCCCCTGAACTATGGAGAGGGTGAACTGGGCGGGAGGCTGACGGGGGCAAGCAGCAGTGAATCGCGGCGCCCATGCACTGAACCGCCCACCGGCCTCTGCAGTGGCAGGAAAAATTTAACTTGTAGAGCAGAGGTTCTCCCTGAGGCATGGGACAAAGTTCACACTCTGAGGACAGCTGACAATGTCTGGAGAGTTGACAGTGGGGGAGGTGCTACTGGCATCTAGAAGGCAGAAGTCTGGCGTGCAGAACCCAGAATTCTCTGGCCTGTGTCAGTAGTGCTGAGAGTGGAAACCCTTGCTTTGAATCCAGACCCTGTCCCTCTCAGCTGGTCAGTTCTGGGCCATTTCCCGCCACCCAGCGCCTCAGTTTGCCCATGAGGTAAAGAATCATCATGGAGAACCCCAAGAACAAAACAGCAAGCAAGACCCTTAGTGTCCTGTATGTATTTATAAAATAAATACTTGTTCGGGGGCCAGAGAGACAGTCCAGGGGTAAGGTACTTCAATCCCCAGTACTACTAAAAGTCCCCTGAGCCCAGTCAGGAGTCACCCCTGAGCACAGAGCCAGGAGTAAACCCTGAGCACAGCAGAGGGTGGCCCCAAACCCAAAATAATATTAATGCACTGTAGCAATGTCGTCCCGTTGTTCATCAGTTTGCTCGAGTGGGCACCAGTATCGTCTCCATTGTGAGACTTGTTGTTACTGTCTTTGGCATATTGAATATGCCATGGGTAGCTTGTCAGGCTCTGCTGTGTGGGTGGAATACTCTCGGTAGCTTGCCGGGCTCTCCGAGAGGAACAGAGGAATCGAACCCGGGTCAGCCACATGCAAGGCAAACACCCTCTATTAGAGTCACATTTAAGTAAAGAAAATGATTGTTCAAATTTGAATTCTTTTTATAATGTAAAACTGATAAAAATGAGTTCTTTCTCGCCTTTTCATTGTACCTATTAAAATATCCCTTATGGAGACAGAGCAATAGTGCAGTGGTTAGCATGCTTACCTTGCATGCCGCCGACCAGGGTTTGATCCCTGTCACCCCATGAACCCTGCCAGGAGTAATTCCCTTAGTGTAAAGCCCAGAGTAAGCACTGAGAACTGCCCAATGAGACCCCCCCTCTAAAAAAACGGAAATTAAATAAAATACACCTTAAGAGGCTGGACTGATGGCACAGAGGATAAAGCACTTGGATTGCAGCAGCCAGCCCAAGCCCCGTCCTCAGCACCAAATAAATTCCCCTGAGCCTGGCCAGGAGGGATCCCTGAGCACAGAGCCAGGAATATCCCCTGAGATCATCCAGGTGTGGTCCCATATCCTTCCCAAATAAAATCTCCCTTAATGCCCTCCCTTAATTACCCACTTCAAGCACAACTGGAAGGTCAAGTCAGCTTTGTTGTGCTCACCCCAGATTGAGCAGGAGGAGGAGGGGAAAGGGAGAATTTCTATGGTGATGGTAATGATAACCATTATTATGCACTGCACTGTAGCACTGTTGTCCCGTTGTTCATCGATTTGCTCAGGCAGGCACCACTAATGTCTCTATTGTGAGACTTGTTACTATTTTTGTCATATCGAATATGCCATGAGTAACTTGCCAGGCTTTGCTGTGCAGGCAGGATACTCTCGGTAGCTTGCCAGGCTATCCAAGAGGGATGGAGGAATTGAACGTGGGTTGGCTGCATGCAAGGCAAACATCCTACCCACTGTGCTATCGCTCCAGCCCAACCATTTGAGGTCCACTCCTGGCTCTGTGTTCCTGGCGGTGCTGGGGGACCATGTGTGGTGCCCAGAGCCGGTGCCCAGCCCCATGAGCCACTCCCAGGCCCCTCCCTGACTGGCCTCTGCTGTGTCTGACTCACTGCTATCTGAAAGGAGAGAGCAAAGGCAGAAAGCGGTGGAACTCCACACCTGCTTTTCCATGAAACTGCTCTCCATGCCTCGCTGCTAGCGCTTTACCATCTACTCACCATGGCCCTGATGCAGGCACACAATAATTCATCTTGCTGAGTAAACAGACATGGGAGGGTAGAGCAATAGTACAGTGGGTAGGGTGTTTGTTTGCCTTGCATACAGCTGACCTGGGTTCGATTCCCAGCATCCCAAATGGTCCCCTGAGCACCATGGGGAGTCCTGAGTGCAAAGCCAGGAGTAACCCCTGTGCATCTCCTAGCGATAGTACAGCAGGTAGGGCATTTGTTTGCCTTGCATGCAGCTGACCCGGGTTCGATTCTCAGCATCCCAAATGGTCCCCTGAGCACCATGGGGAGTCCTGAGTGCAAAGCCAGGAGTAACCCCTGTGCATCTCCTAGCGATAGTACAGCAGGTAAGGCATTTGTTTGCCTTGCATGCAGCTGACCCGCGTTCGATTCCCAGCATCCCCTATGGTCCCCTGAGCACTGTCAGGAGTAATTCCTAAGTGCAAAGCCTAGAGTAACCCCTGTGCATCTCCAGGTGTGACCCAAAAAAGAAAAAAAACACAGAAAGTTAAGGTGTGGGAAACAGGACACTGCCAATGATGCTCAAGGCTTACTCCTGATTCTGTGCTCAGGGATCACCTCTGGCAGGGTCCATATGCTATGTTGGGGATTGAACCTCTGTTGGCTGTTGACAAGGCAAGAGCCCTACACACTAACCTGTCTCTTCAGCCTGTAAGATGGTGCTTTGTCGGGTGCATCTCTCTGGGACAGGGTGTAGATCTGGGGCCCCTGGATACAAGGCCAGCGGGGCATCAGGTGTACCTGGGGTGCTGAGACCTGCTGAGATCAAGTCTCCACCACCTCCTGGCTCGCCCACACCATGAGCCACCATTCACATGCTCCTGCTTTGCTCTTGCCTTGGCAGCAGTCCCCACTGTCTGCTTGTCCTGAGAGATGCTGCAATGACCTATTTCCCGGCAAAATAATCTACACAGCTGCCAGAGTAAGCAAGAGGACAGGGCAGTGGCTGAGCCAGAAAAGGCTGCAACTTTCCAGGAAGCTTTCCCCTCACCCCAGTCCCAGGGTCCTAACTCCACAGTCAGTAAGAGAGCAGTGCGCTTCCCACGGCCATGAGGGCTGGGCGGGGTGGGCTGGATACTGCAGACTTCAGCGTGTCACTCTTGGGGTCCATTTTCCCAGGCCAGGCCTAGGAGAAGGACACCAGGAACAGGCCACGATGCATGTGACCAGCTTCCAACACTGCAGCCATTTGTGCTGGACATTATGCCCATGGTGGGCTGTGGGCAAGAACTTCCCGGAAATATGCTTTTGGGTCACACCCAGCGATGCACAGGGATTATTCCTGGCTGTGCACTCAGGAATTACTCCTGGCGGTGCTCGGAGGACCATCTGGGATGTTGGGAATCGAACCTGGGTCAGCTGCCTGCAAGCAGCCCTACCCGCTGCTTGAAATGAAAGCATATTCCTGGCTGGAGTGATAGCACACGCCCTGTGCTATCACTCCAGCCAGGAATATGCTTTCATTCGTGTAACACCTTTGGGTGCCCCCAAACAATGGCATCCACGGCTTCAGAGAGCATGGATCACTTATCTCCACTTTCAGGTTAGGAGAAGAACTTCATGGGACTTGAGAGATTTGCCAAGGGCCCAGGGCAGCTCATTTGAGCCAGGACTTGAATCTTGAATGTCCCTTTCTCTGGGTTCCTCCTGCCAGAGGATAAATGACACTCACCACACCACGCATGCCACATGCCCCTGCCACAGGCCAGTCACACAGCACATCATGGCCAAAAATGCCATGTTACTTAGTTTTGGTTGCTGGGTAATTGGTTCTTTTTCGGGGATGTGGGGAAAGCACACCCAGCAGCCCTCAGTTCTGTGCTCTGGGTCACTCCTGGTGGTGGAACTTGGCAGTGTTGGGGATCAAACTGAGCCTTCGGGGGCTGGAGCGATAGCACAGAGGATAGGGGATTTGCCTTGCACGAGGCTGGCCCAGGTTCAATTCCCAGCATCCCATATGGTCCCCTGAGCACCACTAGGAGTAATTACTGAGTGCAGAGCCAGGAGTAACCCCTGTACTTCATTGGGTGTGACTCCCCAAAAAAGAAAAAAAAACCTGAGCCTTCTGCAGGCTGACCATGTGGTCTGGCCTTTTGCTCCATCTCCCTGGACTCAAAAGTGTCTGCTTCATTTTCACTGCAAGGCTAAGCCATGGCCTGCTAAACTCTTCCAGTCTACTCTTGTGGTTTTCTTCACCAATCGTGGTACGAAAGGTCTTTGTGCCAGTTTGTCCCAAGCATGCGCTCCTTCTGGAAATCTGCTTCAGAAAGCTGCGTGTCCCTGGAACAGGACCTGCCGCAGCCCACATGCAGCTCCCTGTGACTATCGGCATTGTTACAGCTTCTCGGAGCCATCGCACAGGATTATACAAGTCTGCAGGGAGAGATGTGCAGATCTAACACAGCTGCTTGCCAACCGACTCGTAAAACTCAAGCTGCAGAATGGTGGGCAACTTGAAACTTTTTTTAACTGTTAAAATGTGATATCAAAAAAGACAGAATACAGGAACATATATATATATATATATTTTTTTTGGCTTTTTGGGTCACACCCAGCGATGCTCAGGGGTTACTCCTGGCTCATGCACTCAGGCATTACTCCTGGCGGTGCTCAGGGGACCATATGGGATGCTGGGAATCGAACCCGGGTCAGCTTCGTGCAAGGCAAATGCCCTACCCGCTGTGCTATCGCTCCATCCCCTACAGGAACATATATTTGCAAACCATAATTTATGACAAAGGAGCCAAGAGTGGAGGAAGGAAAAATCTCTTCCACAAATAATGTTGGGAAAGGTAGCTATCCACATGCAGCAAAAAAGAAAAAAAGAAGCTAGACCATTCCTCACACCATAGATCATTCAAAATGTATTAGACGTCAATATTAGACCCGAATGCATACAACGCATGCAGGAACTCTATCAATTTCAGGGGCATCTTCAATGATTCTACCCCATAGGCAGGGAAAACAAAAGCAAAAAAATTAACGAAAGAGATCACATCGAAGTAAAAAGCTTCTGCACTTCAAAAGAAAGTAGGCTCACATAAAAAGACACCTTAATGAATGGGAGAAAATATTCACACACCATACATCTGACAAAGGGCTACGAGTCAAGTCAAGGAAAGAAATCGACAACAAAAAACAAACAACCCCATCAAAACGTGGGTAGAGGAACTGAACAGACACTCCTCCAAAGAACACACAGAAATGGCCAACAGACACATGGAAATGGGTTCATCTTCACTGACCATCAGGGAAATGCAAATCAAAGTGGCAGTCAGATATCAGCTCATCTAGTGCTGGCAGGGATGTGGAGAAAAATGAAACCCCATTCACTGTTTGTGGGAATGTACTCCAGTTCAGCCTCTTGGTTAAATAGTACGGAGACTTTCCATAATACTGAAAATAGAACTACCCATATATTTTAAAGATTCAACTCCTTGGCATCTGTCTTCAGGACACAAGAGCATTAATTTGAAAAGATATACGCACACCTATATTCATTGCAGTGCAACAGCCCAGAGCAGGGAACAACCCAAACGTCTAATAACAGATGAGTTGATCAAAACACGATGGAAAATGACTCAGCTCCAAGGGAAGAAGAAATCTCTTGCATTCACGACCACGTGGATGGAACTGGAGGGTGACCGGTGAGAGGTTAAGTGAAGTGGGTGAGAAGGAGAAGGACACACAGCGGTTGTTGATCTCTTGTATGTGGAGTGTGAGGAAGCACAGCAGGGCCAGGAGGGACCTTCTCAGGTCCTGAGACTAGTGCACACTCATGGTTGCACCCCTCTCCTCACCCCCCCCCCCAACCACACACACCCGTGATGCTGTAGACCCAGGGCCACTAGGAGCTGCCCTCACACTCATGGCTTTTGTTGGTTACTCCAGGCTGGGGAATAATCTAGAAACTGATATTGCTCATGGTACCCAGGTCAAGCACTAGCTCTGTTCTGTCATCCAATTTGAGCAAAGTTTGGCCAGAAACTAAGTGTAACCAAGTGAAATGCCATGTCTTCAACGTCGTGCTTTCCTCTGACCTGTCAATGGGAAGCAACTGTCGCCACCATGTGGCAATATGTGGGTACTGCAGGGAAAGGGGCTGCTCTGAATTTTCCACTTCAGAGAGGTTTCTCCTTCTTCTTTCTCCACTGAATATTCTGTATCACTGTCACTGTTGTCCCGTTGTTCATCAATTTGCTTGATCGGGCATCAAAAACGTCTCCATTGTGAGCCTTGTTGTTATGTTTTTGGCATATCGAATATGCCACAGCTTGCCAGGCTCTGTCATGTGAGCGGAATACTCTCAGTAGCTTGTGGGGGCTCTCTGAGAGGAATGGAGGAATTGAACCTAGGTCAGCCACGTGCAAGGCAAGCGCCCTACCCACTGGGCTAGGTGGTAAAGAATCCTTAAACCTGGTAGGCAGCTCCAAGAGGCAGCTCCTCTTTAATTGCTCCAGATGGTCACTGGGTACAAACATTTGCAAGAAACATCCAGAAGCTTACACGTTACGTTTTACTTCTCCAAAAGGCACCTTAAACATGAATACATTATCAGCTCAAAGCAAAACAAAAGTACAAGCTTTAGTTTTCTTATGTGTAAAGTGGGGTTTGCAGACCCTCTCGTCTCTCAGCAATGTTAGCAACTGAATCGCAGGCTCCCTCCTCCACCTTGTGAACTGTCAACAGCGCTGTTTTCAATCTCTCCTTTACTGTTTCTTGGCCACACATCCTATTAGCCATACAATTCTGATAAGCAACTGTGTATTTCAGCAGAGCCGTTGGGCCCCACTCTCGATGTTGCTCATGCGTCCAAATGGTGTCTTGGCGGCTGCTGTTCCTATATCACCCCAGAAACAAGGAAGGCATCAGTTGTCCAAGGGATTCATTCCTAGACCCATCTGATATGGGATAATGACTTTTGAGGGCTAGAGTGTATCTTGCATGAATGTTCTTGAGTGAACCCAACCAGAAAACATGCTTTTATTTTCAGAAAGTTAACAGCCTGAGGTAGAGAAGGTCTAGCTGATGCTGGTCCTGATATTTGGCATTGTACAGCACCAGATAATGAGCCTCTGAGGTAGAAACTTATTCATATTGGCATTGGAAGGTTCCAGATCATTTTAAGCCTGCACTCCCAAATATAAAAAGGCAAACATTATGTTTACCCCACACTGACTTTCTTTAACAGTTTTTTTTTATTTCAAAATAGAAGTACCAATATCTTGCAGGCAAAGGGGCCTGTCAAGGAATTCCTAGGTATGGGGACACTTTTCTGGCAATTCTTGGTTAACTAAGATGTGGTTCTGGTCAAGCCCTGTGATGCCAAAGATTGGTCCACACTTGGATGTTCAGAAACCATGTGTGTCAGAGATGAAACGGGGGTGGACTTCATGCAAGGGATGGACCTTAATCTATCTCTTTGGCCCCCATATCATTTCCTTCCTTCCTTCCTTCCTTCCTTCCTTCCTTCCTTCCTTCCTTCCTTCCTTCCTTCCTTCCTTCCTTCCTTCCTTCCTTCCTTCCTTCCTTCCCCCCCCCTCTCTCTCTGTGTGCGTGCGCGAGGGGGAGGTGGTTTTGACCACACCCAGCAATACTCAGGGCCTACTCCTGACTCTGCACTCAGGTATCACTCGTGGTGGTGCTTGGGTGATCACATGCTGTGCTGGGGATTGAACCTGCGTCAACATAACACAGATGCCCTACCCTCTCTGGCATTTCTCTGCCAACCCCCACCCACGCCCACCCATAGCACAGCAGGTACGGCGTTTGTGGCTGATCTAGGTTCAATTCCTCCACCCCTCTCACGGCAGGGCCGCAGTACTGCAGTGCTACAGTGCTACAGTGCTACAGTGCTATCACTTTCATCTAATCTAGCTTGCCCCCTGCTGGTTTAGTTTTGGAATTGCAAACGACTCTATATTGATGGTCCAGAGACTTTTTTTCTAGGCCTATTTCACTGCTTAGTGGCAAAAGCTTAAAGGTGGGTGTTTTAAAACACTGAGTTGGAAAGAGCTCAACAGACTGAGCACATTGCCAGGTTCGGGGATCAAACCCAAACCTTCATGGTCCCCCAGAGCAGTCGGGGTGGTCCAAAGCAAAATAAAAAATAAAACAAAACAGTGTAGTATGGAACATTTTTCTTGGGTGGAAAGTGAACAAGTCTTAGATCCAAGTATCAAATAGAATTTACAGATCTGGTCCCTCCAGACATGTTTTCTTTTCTTTTTTCTTTTTAATTTATTTTATTGAATCACCATGTGGAAAGTTACAAAGTTCTCAGACTTATGTCTCAGTTATACAATACTCAAACACCCGTCCCTTCACCCATACCCATATTCCACCACCAAAGACCCCAGTCTACCTCCCAACCCCCGCTCCCTTACCCCCATCCCTGCCTGCGTAATTGATAAATTTCACTTCATTTTCTCTTTACCTTGATTACATTCCATAATTCAACACAAAACTCACTATTGTTGGAGTTTTCCCCCAAGAAAGACAGCCCTACTGCCAATGAAGCGTTTGATAATTAGTTTTCCATTGCTAAGACTGGGGAGATATGAAGTTCCACTGTTTCAAGTACATAGATTTTTTTCCCCCTCCTTCCCGTGCCACCAAGTTCATGCCTGCTTAATAAATAGTCCTCATATTATGGCTGACACCACGCTGCCCAATGAGAAAAAAGGATATTTCCTGTCCTTGGCCGGCGTGGGATTATGGCTTAGTTCACAGTCTAGAGACATGGCTGCAAGCAGTTTCTGGAACCAAAAATAGTTCTTTCGGATTCTGGTTGATCTGCAGCAATGCGGCCGCACAAGAGTGTGGCCTCCTGGGTCGAATCTCGGCGGAGCATGCACTGGTATCGGCCCGAGACTGCCCAAGTGTCCCGCTGTTCCAAGTACATAATTTTTTTTTCACCCTCCCATTTCCGCACCTCTAAGTTCGTGCCTGCTTAATAGACCTCATAATATGGTGGACACCACACCGCATTTCTCCCAGAAAAGGGAAAAAACCAAGAAAAGAGGATATTTCCTCTCCTTGGCCGGCGTGGGTCTATGGCTTAGTTCACAGTCTCGAGAAGTGGCTGCTACTTTGGTTACCTTCAATATTTCAGCAAAAAACTCAGTATTATTGTTTGGAGTTAACCCCCACAGTCAGACCTGCTAAAAAGGAACCGTTTCACATTGCTGACAATTAATAGATATGAGGTCGCCCGGCCGCTGTTTTGTTTTTTTTGTATAAAGTCCAGGGAAAATTCTGCCAGTAATTGCATCCCTGCAAGCTTTTACTTCCCTTTTGTGGTGCTCATATAATGGAGAAGCCTGGAGAGCATGGGCCAGGGGCTCCCATCACAGTCTGGAGGCCTCTCCGGGAGCTGCTCGTGTCCAAATTAGTTCAATTGCCTCCAAGGTCGAGCTCGTGCAGCCGCCGAAAAGGTGTTTTGTTTTTCTTGATACTCATTAAATACTTATTGAGCCCTGTGTGGCTGTGTATAAATCAATACAGGAAACAAATGACCACTCAAGGAATCAAGGAAACAATCCTGAATTATGAATAACCAAAAAATGCCATGGCACTTTTTTTTTCTTTTTGGGTCACACCTGGCGATGCACAGGGGTTATTCCTGGATCTGCACTCAGGAATTACTTCTGTTGGTGCTCAGGGAACCATATGGGATGCTGGGAATCAAACCCAGGTTGGCCACATGCAAGACAAACACCCTACCCGCTGTGCTATCACTCCAGCCCCAGCCATGGAACTTTTTAACAAAACCGGGCATTGACAGTGTTGGCGGTTGACAGTGAATGAGCTATCAGCGAGCCTCGAAAGTGGGCAGCTTTGAAGGGCACCCAAGGGAAGGGGACATCCTTCTGAGGGAAGGGTGTGGGTAGAGGAGCAAGATGTGTGGGCCCAGAAAATATGCTTCCTCAGAGAGTGACAAGTGCTTTGTTGGTGGTTTTTGCTTTGTTTAGGGGCCATACCTGGCCGCGCTCAGGGCTTACTCCTGCCTCTGTGCTCAGGGATCACTCCTGCTGGCCTCAGAACAACCACAGGGGGTGTCAAGGATTGAACTGTGGTTGAGCACGTGCAAGGCAAGTGCCTTACCCTTTGGACTCTGATTCCAGCCCATGCTTTGTTTTTTGTAGCTTGGTTTCTGTAGTACTGGGTGCCAAACCCAGGTCTCACACATGCGCTTTGATGCTGAGGCATCTCCCTGACCAAGAAGTGTTTTATTTGAGGCTGGGAGTGTAGCTCAGTGGTCAAACAGTTGCTTTGATTATTTGAGGCCCTGAGTTTGATATACACACACATACACAGGGAGATAGAGTTATTTTTATCTAAGTGCAATGAGTGCATTTTAACATTTTAACACTGATTTTATGTCAACATTTATTTACTGGGGGTATTCCTTTGGGAGGGCTCTCCAGCAGTGCTCAGGGTCCTCAGGGCTACTTCTGACTGCATTTATGTAGTGTGGGCCTGATGGTTTGGGTGCTCAGGCAGAGCATGCTCAGGGCCACCCTAATTATTTGGGAAGGCGCATCATGAACTCAGGGCCTCACACATGCACAACATATGCTCTGATGTGGAGCTATATCCCAAGCCCATAGATTTCTCTTTCAAAGTCTTACTGGTGGGGGGTGGGGTGGGGGTGACCAGGGAGGGCAAGAAAAGGGCGAGTGAAAGTGATGGGAGGGTCTCAGGCACCGTGGCTGTGGGAGGGGACACATGAGGACCACAGTTGCTAACACAATTGTAATAACAATGGCCTCAACTACAATTAACATTTTTTAATGTTTTAACAAATTTTACTTCTTTATTTCTGTACAGCAGAGCCTGGCAAGCTCCCTGTGGCATATTCGATATGCCAAAAACAGTAACAACGAGTCTCACAATGGAGATGTTACTGGTGCCCGCTCGAGCAAATCGATGAGCAACGGGATAACAGTGACAGTGACTTCTTTATTTACTGCTTGTTTTTGGGCAATTCTGGGTTGTGCTCAGGGCTTCCTCTGGCATTGCTCAGGGATCACTCCTGATGGGACTCAGGAGACTAGATGGGGTTCTGGAGATTGAATCGGATTGACTATGTGTGAGGCAAGCTATCTCCCTCCTATATCCCATGCACTAACAATTGATTTAAAATAAATGAACCTTTACTCTGGCTTTCCCAGGGAGATTAATTTGAAAGGAATCAAGTCAAGAAGAGCAAGCAATTTCTAAACCCCAGCAAAATCTCAGCCCCAACGCGATGGTGCGTCTGTGGCAAGTATTGGGAGAAGACCAAAATGGAATAAAGTAAGCAGAGGAAGTGACTTTTGGGAGTATTTCTGAGTCAGCCCAGAAGGAAGAAAAGACCTCCCCTTTGAGGCTGGGGAAATTGCTCCTGCAGTAGAGCTTTGTGTGTGGGGTCAGGGCTGGTTCCCCAGGGGGGAGGGAACGAAGACAGACTTTGCAACACCCTCAGCCTAAACCTGTCCTTTCCTGAGAATCACCCACTCAGTGTAGTGGCATTAAAGTGAAGCTGCCCTGGGAAGCATCTAGCAGCTCTCTGAAATGTTGGTTTCTTCTTCCAGGCAGCCCTCCACAAAGACTCTGAAAAAAAAATCAAGCTTTGTTTTGTTTTGTTTTTTTCCTTTCCTCCAGGCAGTGGTTATGTTTTTTCGTGATTGTGATGAAAGGAGGGGATAATTTTTAATGGGATAATGGCCTCAGTGACTAATGACAGCTGTAGGGGAGGAAAAGTACTTTCCCCTCTATCTGTTTAACTTCTTAGTTCAGATGTCCCTGAATAAGAGACAGACAAACAGCAGAAAAAAAAAAAAAAACAGGGAAAAATTTAACAACCTGGGGCTGGAGCAATAGCACAGCGGGGAGGACGTTTGCCTTGCACGTGGCCGACCCGGGTTCGATTCCCAGCATCCCATATGGTCCCCTGAGCACCGCCAGGAGTAATTCCTGAGTGCAGAACCAGGAGTGACCCCTGTGCATCACCGGGTGTGACCAAAAAAAATAAATAAATAAAGCAAAATAAATAAATAAATAAAAGTAACACTGAAGGAATTTTTAATGAAAACTTTAGTAGGTAAAGGGATATACATGATAACCTCTCAGTAGATGTATGTCTAAATGGAGAGAGAGAGAGACGGAGAGGGAGAGGGAGGGAGGGAGGGAAGGAGGGAGGGGCACAGGGAGAGGTAGAGGAAGAGGGAGAAGGAAAGGATAGAAAGAGAGAGAGAGAGAAGAAAAGAAAAAGGAAAGTGCCTGACATAGAGGCAGGGTTGGGGCAGGAGGGAAACTGGGAACATTGGTGGTGGGAAATGTATACTGGTGAAGGAAGGGTGTTGGAACATCATATGATTAAAACTCAATTATGAACAACTGTGTATCTCATGATGTTCCAATAGAGAAATAAGTAACCAAAAAAAAGGAAAGCTTTGCTTAAATGGTTGCACACCACTTCTTTGCAAAAAAAATATAATAAGTGACATAATATCTGGAACAAAATACATTTACCCAGAATTTGATGATATAACCTGCAACACACCTATTTTTGGTCTGTCTCTATGCAGTACTTGGCTGAGACGGCCAGAACAACTGAATGATAATGAAACGGCCAATGTCGTGCCCCTAAAATAAATCCTCAGCTAAAGACAGGGATATTGAGGGGGGGAAGGGCAGGTCAGTTAGAGGAAGCTACCAGGAAAGCAGCAATGAGAGGACTACTGCGCAGATTTTAGTTTTATTTTGTTGTGTGTGGGGGGGAGGGGATGGCGCATTCCAGTGGTGCTAGGGGAATATCTTTGGTTCTGTGCTCAGGATCATTCCCAGTCATGCTCAGAGGAGCATGCAGTTCCTGGAAGCACACCCAGGCCTCTTGCATGCAAAACATGCCTGCTTTGGGGCTGGAGCAATAGCACAGCGGGTAGGGCGTTAGCCTTACAAGCAGCCAACATGGGTTTGATTCCCAGCATCCTATATGGTCCCCCGAGCACCGCCAGGAGTAATTCCTGAGTGCAAAGCCAGGAGTAACCTCTGCGCATCGCCGGGTGTGACCCAAAAATGAAAAAAAAAAATTAAACAAAACATGCCTGCTGCATTTAGCCATTTCTCAGGCTCCCATTGTGCAAATTTCAGTTGCTCTCTTCTCCACTGTTTGAGAATCAATATACATCTTCAATAATTCTATTAATAAAGTTATAAATGAGACCAAAGAATCAGATAAACATAAGATAATTGTCTCCAATTTACGTCACGGTCATCTGGAGTGATGGCCTGAAATCACTTGGAAATGATTTCACATAGAGCAGTCATATACACTAAAACTTTACTTTTGTCTCTCTGAACTGAGAGGTTACCCGTTTGTAGGTGGATACATTCAAATCCTCCCAGCAAGCTAAACGGAAGCTCAGGCAATTTGCTCAAGGTCACATCACGAAGAGCTGAGGGAGCTGGCATCTAATAGGTGTCTTCGGGAACTCTTGGGTTAATTGTGGGTTAAAATTCACATCAGGGGTCTAAATAATTCAGCGGGTGGGGCACTTGCCTTGCAGATGGCCACCACCTGAGTTCTATCCCAAGTACCACATATGGTCCCTGAGTCCTCCAGGAATGAGCAGTGAGGGCAGAACCAGGAGCGAGCAGTGCCAGGTGTGTCCCCAAGATCCCTCCTTCCCCCAAAAAGGAGATGGAATGTAGCAGTGCCCTCATATAATCTCAAGGGGCTCGCAGAAACAGTTCTTGGATCTGAACGTCATCAACCAAGCTCTTCCAGACCTCCATGCTCTTTTACTAGCTATTTTCTGATGAATTCCTGCTCCTACTTCAACCCCCCTGGTCAAATGTTGCTTCTGCAAAGAACCATATCAAACAGCTATTCCTATGTACTCCCAAGCCAAATAATTTAATTACTGTGGTCAGAATATTCGTTCGTCTACCAAAACGGTTGCTAAGATACCCTGTAACATCCTCTCCGCCCTTCTCCCACCCCAGACTAGTAATCTTAATAAGCAGAGCTGCCCCCTGCATCATATCTGGCATATAACATTGCTGAATAAATAGGTCAATACTCAGTAATAAAAAGAAGGTGGTGGATAAACACAGGCTTTGGGTATCCAGGAAGCTGCTGTTTCTTTTCCACACTGATGATCAAGCCGTGGGTATTAATGGAAACTTGGAAAGCCTTTTCCATAACAACAGCCGGGTGACTAGGCGAGCACTTACTGAGTTAAAAGGGCAGATATTTGTTATCTCAACAGAGCGGGTCCAAAACAGAACAGATAAGCCGGAAAGAACAGATGGTGAATGATGGGAAGGATTTAAAGGCTCCCCAAAAGGTTGGCAGGAAGACCCACCTGATTCGTTCATATTCTAGTTCTATGCTAGATTTGCAAAATTGCTGATTCTAATTATAGACATGAATCAATTCGTAAAATCAGTTATAAATAGACGATAATACCGAAAATTTCTTTTATGCAATGACTTAAATTTATGGTAACAAAAAAAAATAATATACCAAATCATAAGCCACTATCATTCACAACTTTCATAGGATTCCAGGGCACGTGATATTTTTTTAGGAAAGCATAAAACCAAGCGGAAGTTCCCATAAGCAATCCACAGGGACTGACATTTGCTGGCAGTGTGCTTCGGTTATGACCAGAGAAGAACGCACGTTTCTCCTTAGAACACACTTGCATGGGCAGCCATCTGAAGTGTTCTCTTGGGTTTCAAACTAAACTTAACATGCTGCAGTGTTAGCTCATTGATCCAGAAATTACTCAGGATTGGCAAGGATATAGAACAGGGCTTGGGAACAAGGTGGCTGATCATAAGTGGTGGCTCATCATCACTCATGATTTTAATTTAAAATTTTTGCCTCATTAAACAGACACCAATAGTCCTGGTCCAGAGACACAGCAACCAGTCCCAGATGGCAGTACAGCACCGGAGATCCCTCCGGGCCCCATACTGACCGAGCCAATTTCACCAGGGCACTCAAGATGGAGCAGGTGCAGTCTCCCCACCTACTCCAGAGGGAATCCCAGCAACTAAGAGCTTCCACAAGCAAGGCCCAGGTATTTGGTTCCAGGACTGAATCTCCAGGCTGCATGGCGGCAGAGGCACCAGGTAGTCCCACCCCAGCTCTCCTCCCACTCCGTGGCCTAGCTGTCACACCCACAAGCTTCCGCCAGGCGCCATCTTGGAAAACCAACAGCCCTGGTCCAGAGACAACCAATTGAATACCAAAATAGATTAGTGCCTTACAGAGATATCTCTGGAACCCAAAAATTTACAATCTAGGATCCCAAAAGTGTAGCCACTTTGCGACTGCGCAAACTCTCAAGATATTCAAAATAAGCAATGGAATGTAAATTATTTAGCATCTGCTCCTGGCATGCAAGCTTGAATGGTGGTGGGAAAATTCGGGCAAAACATAATGCCTTAAAGTAGAGAGAGAGAGTATTGGGTAAACTCTCTGCCATAGAGGCCGGGTGAAGACTCAGATGAGGGGTGGGGAGGATCCGGGGACATTGGTGGTGGAAAATGTGCACTGGTGGAGGATTGGTGTTTGATCATTGTATGGCTGAATCTCAAACATGAAAGCTTTGTAACTGTGTCTCACTGTGATTCAATAAAATTTTTTAAAAAATCATTAAACAGGGACCAGAGCAATAGTACAGTGGGTAGGGTGTTTGCCTTGCACGTTGCTGACCCAGGTTCGATCCCCGACATCCCATATGGTCCCTCAAGCACCGCCAGGAGTAAATCCTGAGTGCAGAGCCAGAAGTAACCCCTGAGCATCGCTGGGTGTGACCCAAAAAAGCAAAACAAAAAAAATCATTAAACAATAAAGACCTGCTTTTTACAATTTCTTAAAATTTTGCTTGGGGGCCAAACCTGGCGGTGCTCAGGACTTATTCCTGGCTCTGTACTCAGGGGGACCATCTGGGGTTCAGGAAATCACAAGTGTCTTATCTGCTCTACTGTTTATCCAAGTACTGATTTTTAAAGAAAAGTATTACAGTCCATAGTCAAAAACTTAGAGAAAAATCAAGGGAAATGATCTGGCCACCTTTGAACAATTTAACATTTTTTGTATTTTGAAAGATAATTCTTAAAGTTTTGACTTAGTTAAACTCTTCCTGTTGGTACCTCCTCTTGGCCATAGATAGTTTCATCCCTAAGAATCAAAGCACATCCTGGTGCGTTGACTTTTGAAGGATCTTTTCAAATAAAGCGGGCAGTGACTTAAAGAGGCAGCCGGCCGGGGAACAATGCCTGAAAGACTTGTCTGGAAGAAGCCATGGGGTCTGGACCCTAATTTTTCTGTGGGGATAACTAACACCTGCTACTCCTTCCCTCACACAATAGTCAAGAACCAGACTATGGCACCGCCGTCAACAGGAGAGACAAGAGGCCTTGAAATACCTTCCATTCTCCTGTGGACAGCATACAGACACCGTGAGGGATGAGGAGAAAGGGGAAGCCAAGGGAAGAAGTGGAATATTAACGATTTCCAAAGCAAATAGAAATTTTCCAGTGGCAGAACATAACAAGTACCTTCGATGCTCTGTGGGCCCACGACGTTCAGGGCCTGGTGGGCTGGATACTCCACCCGGGGCCTGGCAATGCCCAGCTGCTCCATAACGCCATGAAGCAGCCTCTGGATGTCTGTTTCTGAGACCCGGTCAGGGGTCCGAGGGCTATATGCAGATGCTGGCAGGGAGCCAAATGCCAGCCAGAACAGTAAGCCGGCAAGTGTGATGGACAGCATCCTGGAGACCATTTTTAACCTGCAGAAAAGAGGTCAAACAATGACGGGCCACGTTTGATAATTGTGATGAGGTAATCACGCAACCACTCTAGGAGGCGATTTCAAAGTCGCCCCCAACACCCCCACCCCCACCCCAGAAAGGGATTGCAATGAAACATCCCTACAAGTATCTGTTTCCTTTGATTTTGCCTTAGGTGTCCAGTTATGGAAAAGTGTGCAAGAAATAAAAGGGGAGGTGTGTAAGAAACAAAAGTAATAGAGGCTGGAGAGATAGTCCAGTGGGTAGGGAGCTTGCTTTGCACACAGCCAACCCAAGTTCGATTCCTGGTATCCCACTGGAATATGGTCCCTTGAGCATTACCAGGAGTAATTCCTGAGTGCAGAGCCAGGGTTAACCCCTGAGCACTGCCAGGGGTGGTCACAACACCCCCCCCAAAAAAAGGGGGATTTTCACTGATTTTCATCTGATTCTGAAAGTTCTGCATTATCCCCAACCCCACTGTCCTGCTTCTTGGAGTAAATGAACAATGACAACAAATTTGAGAAAGAGAGATTGGCACCAGCAGTCTCCCCAGTCTTGGGGAAGAAACGATTTCCCAGAAGGAGTGAGGCAACCACAAATATAATGAAGCAAGGAGGGCCTGAGAGATGGAGCATGGGTTAGGGTGCTCGTCTTGCATGCAACCAACGCAGGTTCAGTCTCCGTAAATATATATAGAAGTGATCTCTGACTACAGAGGTCAGAAGTAAGCTCTGAGCACCTCTGGGTGTGGCCTGAGCACAGCTGTGTGTGGCCCAAGCCCCCCACCAGCCAAAAGAATTAAGGAAAGATTGGAGGGGCAAAAGGAGTAGGGTTTTTTGTTGTTGTTTTTTTTTGTTGTTGTTGTTTTTTAGCCAGTAGCTGACACAGAAGCTCTAACCCCTAACTCAGCCTTGGCTTGCCCTGCAGTATATTAGGAAAGATGAGGGGAGATAAGGACTGTCTGATCCATAACATACGAGCTAGGGGGCTTGGGAAAATGTCTCCACTTGTTCTGCAAAAAAACAAGGAAAGAAAGAAATGTGGAAAGCAGACGCCTTGGAGACTTTTGTGGGGACACAGGTAAGACATGTCAGAGTGCTAAGCCGCCACGAAGACCCCTGTGCCTGAGTGGGAATCACTGATATTGACAATAATTACGCCCAGTTCTGGAGGTTAAATTTTGCACAATCGCATGAGCAGGGAAGACAGAACAGGTGAAAGAAAGGCTAGGAGCAAACTACCAGGGCTTGTCCCAAATGCTGGTTGCTATGGCAACAGAAGCCTGCAGAACGAGGGAACAAATATTCTTGCTTCTCCGCAGCTGCTTCGCCACCTAGGATGCAGGCTTCCAGGAAACCCTCCTTCCTGGTCTTCTATGGAAAGAGCGGGGGTGCAATTTCTCAGCGACAATAGAAATAAATATCCATATCCCCTTATCATGATCATGACGGTGATGATGATGATGATCATCATCATCATCATGATCATCATCATCTTATTATTATTTTTGAAGGGGGCCCTTGCTCTCCAAAGAACCAGTCTAGCTGTGATGCTGATGGGAGCAGCAGAGAACAACCTCTGCAGCCGGCTCCATCTTTCCTCGTCGGCTCGAAACGCAGATGTCGTTGGGCTCCGGTGACACCCCCCCCCCCCCAACGACCAGACACACACACGCATCGCTGCGATGCGTGAACCTTCTTCCCCGGGGTTCCGCAGCCCCACACGCCGACCCTCCTCCCATCCTTTGTCCCGGCCTCCGGCAGGGCGCCTCCCCCACTCCCGGCCCGAAAGACCTCGCCTGTGTCGGGTGGGCGTCCGGGGTGGGGCGGCCCCCCGCGGGGGACTCACCGAGGGGCGGCGGGCACCTGCCTGCAGGGTCTGGGCCTGGGTGGGCGCCGGGCGGGAGCCGGGGATCAGGGTGGCTCGTGCGTCACCTCCCGCCGCATCTCAGCCCCGCCCCGGCGCCGCCCTTGGCAGGTGGACGCCGAGTCCCCGCGACTCGCCGGCCACACGCTGGCGTCTACTGCCCCCAGCTCGGCCGCCTTTAACCCACGGGTCCCTACAACAGCACCCCGGGAGACCCTCTTCTCCTCTGCAGCCCCCGTGCAAGCGCGTCGCCGTTACTTAAACAATGATGTTCCAGGAGCGTCACTGTTCGCCCCCAGTTGCACATCTTTTGTCACCTCGCAACGATTTTCTCTTGGTGGGGATTTACTCTTTAGCTTGCAGATGGCAGAGGCAGTGGAGCTGTGGTTCAAGCACGAGATGAAGAGGGTCTGGGAACCGCGCGACTGTGTTTGGTTGTGGGGTATCCTGTCGTACTTGGGGGATGCTCCTAGTGCTCCTGCTCCTGGCTGTCCCCCGGCTTTGCTTGGGAAAGGCAGGGCCGGGAGTGGGGGGCGAGATTTGAACCCACGTCTGCTGCATGCAAAGCACGGGACTCAGCCCTGTGGGTTTCACTCTCGGCCCTCTAACTCCCAGTGATGGCAGGGCTGGGGTAATCCTAAGGGTGCATTCGGGAGAACGTGCCCTGAGCAGGAAAACGGATGGTGATTACTTAAGATTAATTAACACAAGATGTTAAAGTCCTGGTAAAACGATACACCGAGACCACTTGAAAGTCTCCAGAAATGTTATTTCCTTCTCTTTTTGGGAGGTGGGGGAGGGGTCCCCGGACACATCAGGCAGCGCTCAGGGCTTATTCTTGGTTCTGCCATCAGGGATCACTCCTGGAGGTGCTCAGGGCACCATATGCTGTGCCTGGAATCATCCGCAGTCCAATGTGTGCAAAGGCCGGTGTCTTATTCGCGGTTCTATCCATTTGGCCCAAGAAATACTAATTCTGAGGGCTGTTTATGAATGTTTGCACCAACTATCATATTTCTTTAACCTGAACTGAAACTACTCTTCACCTCAAAGATATTAATCCAGGGAGAATTTTATTCTGTAGATTTATAGAGCAGCTGTGTGTAACCCATCATGACATTTTAATTTTGTTCAAAGATTAGGACTTAGAGCTGAGAACCCTATCTACACAGCAAATCCATAATCATCTGCAGAAGTTTTAAGCAGTGAAGAGGGGCCCATAAAACTCATCCTTGAGAACCATAACCCTTGGCTTGAAGCCAAACCTCTTTCCCAGAGCTTTTTCTTCCATAGATGATCTTCGGTTTCCAATTTTTTGTTCAGGACATGCTAAATCAACAGGATACTCTTTGTTCTAAAATGCAAGACAATTCTGGGATTTAATATATTATTCATATACTGATAGTTCCCCTTCCCCATTCTAAATCTTACTTTCACATACATGCCAACTGTTTTTACTTTTTGCTCAGAAATATCACACCATTACAATTTACTGCGTGGTGGATAGAAATTTGAAATACACCAGTTTGTGTGCTTCATTTAAAGAGGCACACAAGGGGCTGGAGCGATAGCACAGTGGGTAGGGCGTTTGCCTTTCGCGTGGCCAACCTGGGTTCGAATCCCAGCATCCCATATACTCCCCTGAGCACCACCAGGAGCAATTCCTGAGTGCAGAGCCAGGAGTAACCCCTGTGCATCGCCATTTATGATCCCAAAAGCAATAAATAAATAAATATATACATGTACTTTGGGCTTGATATAATTGTAATATAATTGTAATAATAGACTTATAGTGAGTCTAGCGCACCAGTTAATTTAATTTTTATGTAATTAGTTATTTATATCTTTATTTTTCTAACAATGTGAAATGTGAAAATCTTTGAAGTTACTACATATACCCAGGGGTTAAATGTACTGAGCATTATTTTGATTAGAAACATCTCCATTGTGTTTGATGAATTAACAAAGTCTAAAACTTAATCTTCTGACTTTTTCTAATTATCATACCTTCATGCTTGAATTCCTCACTTTCATAATCCTGTGTTCTGCAGTGGCTTTCAGTTAACAAAATAATGGATGACACGTGGGTTGGTTTTTTATTTTCCTTTTCAGTGGCTCATTGAGTCATCTTAGAAAAGCCAGTAAGTATTTGGACATTCAATCTATACCTTAGTGAGTTAAGACGTCTACTTCAATGTCATACAGTATTAAGGCTAGATTGCATTTCGGGAGTGGGGCGGAGGGAGGGAAACTGGGACATTGGTAGTAGGAAATGTACACTGAAGGGATGGGAAGGGTGTTGGGACATTGTAAGACTGAAACTCAACATCAATAATTTTATAATTGTATCTCATGGTGATAAAAAAAACTTTAAAAGTTGCTTTGAACCAAATCAGTTCATAAGTATCTTGTTATTAGATGCACCGTAAATATAAAAATGCATATCTAATTGTATAACTGAGACTTAAACCTGAAAGCTTTGTAACTTTCCACATTCCAATTAATATTCAATGTAATTTTATTGAATATTTAATTTTATTCAATAAAAGAATAAAATTAAAAAAAATATATATATATAGTCCTGAAAAAAAAAAAGAAAATCTAGACCTCACAGAATGGGAAAGAATATTTACCCAATACCCATCTGATAAGGAATTTAAAAAAATGCATATCTAGACTATATTACAAGTTTCTTGTGTCAGATAAACCTATTTTTAGATATTGGGGAGGGAGGCATGATTAGAGGCCACACTGGGTGGTGTACGGGGGTTATTTCTGGCTTTGGTGGTGCTTGGCGGTACCAGGTATCAAACTGGGGCCAGCTGCATGCAAGTCAAGTACCTTAACCCTATACTATCTCTCTGCCCCCACAGACTTTTACAGCCTTAGTGTAAGTGAAATACTAGTTCCAAGGTAATGAACATAAAAACAGGAACTAAAAAATGTATTTCTCTGAGGAATTTGGTAAAGCAAACATCTGATTACTGAAAACTCATACAAACACACACTGCAAATCTGGTTAGAGTAGAGGTGCAATGCTATTCTCTTCTAACTCAACGTCTGAAAGATTTTTGTAGGGTGTAGGATAACATAGCCTCAGGTAATTTAGGTATTGGGTTACTCCCTTTACAGTGCTCTATTCCTGCTTATTTGTAACTTCTTTGTGTTCTATTCACTTGTAAATGTTTTTCTCTTCTCCTTGAATCCTTTGCATAATTTATTCAGAGCTATGTCCTTTTGTATGGACACAGAAAGACTGTAGCAAATGCTATGCTTTTGTAACCTAGGAGTCATTTGACTCTACACTATATTTTCCTCCTGGACATCTGTTCTTTCGACCAAAACCTCAGCTACCCTTATTTCCTAGCACCCCCCAAAGCAGGGTCCCAACGAGGGATGGGATGGACCCAGGGCAAGTGGTGAGTTGTGTGCTATTGTGGCATCGAGGTGGGCCTGGCCAAAGCGCCTAATGCTTAACTATAAGAGCTTGGTCATGGACAAATGCTGTCATGATCCAAATAGTGATAACTAGATTTGGACCCTGCTAGGGTTAGAAATGATTAATCTGGCCTGAATCTGTGGCAAGATGTTGCCAGGAGAGCTGCCTTGCAAGCCTCAATGTATCTCTTGCTATGTCCATCCAAAAATAACTAGTATTAAGATGTGAATAAGTTCCTGGACTAAGGAAAGGAGAAAAACCTTAAGAGGTTATTTTATCGGCTGGCAGTCAGGAAGGGCTTTCTTCTATTGCATTTGCTAGCTGACTGTGTGTAGCCTAGAGGGCAAGGTGGGAGAGACAAGTAGGGGGAGAGACTAGTGAAGGAGGATCGAGCAGCAGATCCAGAGAGGACGGAGCTAGGAGTGCAGGAGATGAGAAAGATGGAAGACTGAATAAACGGTAACTGATCAGCAACCAGCTTTGTCCTCATTCTTCCTTTGCCTGCCCTTGGCCAACAGCTGTCCCAATCCAGCCCATACACAGCCGTTCCAGAGCACCAAACACGGGCGGTGAGATAGAGCTGCCTGGAGAGCCTGCCAGTGCACATGCCCTTCGGTGTGCAGTTTTTTACAGTAGGGGACATCTGCTTGTGCTGGTGGTCATGCAGAGCTGGGTATGAAAACTGGGTTTTCTGCATGCAAAGCATGTACTCAGTCTCATGAGCTATCTCTCTAGCCCTGAACATGAAGTTTTTTCCTTATCTGTCAGCTGAGTCTGACATTCAAGCAGGTCTGCAAAATATCCAGTGTTGATTCTGCCCACATTTCTTCCTCTGAGACCTTGACAGTACCCTCTATTTAAAATATCAGTTTACAGTCATGTTAATATTTAATATTAAAAGTCATTATTTTATAGTGGCAGAGCTATGTAGTAGCTATGCCTCTACTAGTTCTATTATTGATATTCTTCTTTCTATAAAGATCATTTCTGAGATTCCAGAGGTAGTTCAGTGGCAAGGTACAAGTAAGAGGCCATGAGTTCAATGCCTGGTGCTTCCTGCAAGCACTGACCATGATCCTGGCAACTCTGATGTCTGGAGCCATAGGGCCACAAAAGAGGGTCTAACCTCCAGAGCATCCCAACTCTGGGCAGGAGTTTGAGCAGTATGTGCCAGGGCACGTACTGGTGAACACAACAAGATGTGTGACCCTGGGGAGCAGAAGCAAATATGTGAATCCTTGATCATATCAAAAGCAGCAAAGGAGGTAAGGGAAAGAAAAAACAAAACAATAATTTCTAGTAATTTAAAATATAAATTTAGATTTCTTTGACTATTGGGATCAAATTCAAAAGAAAATTTGATTTCATTAAAGACCCAGGCAAGTAATTTTCCAAAATGTTATTTTTAATGTCTATGCCAAATAAATAATTTACACACAAGACAAAATGGTCACAAGTTTTCATAAATTCCAAAGTAGAAGAATCTAAGTTTAATGCACAGAGGTACATCAACTATTTCTAAAACCAAGACCAAGCATCTGCATATAAAAAAAAAAAATCACCATAATTAAAATTTCCCAAGTTAAATTTCCTCAAAAATGTTTTGAATATTATACTGGACAAATGGATACAAATGCATTTGTGCAAATTAACTTAAACAACAGTATGGCTTAAAAATCATCAATTACTTCTGCAGTATTATCCTATACGAGCCCATATTATCCTATGAGTTATTATTCTGCCTTGGCAGTTTTCTTAGTTTAAGTGAACATACTGTATACACCTACAGGTAATATAAGCCTATTGACTCTGTCCCCAAATACAAAGACTTAAGGTAGGTACCGATATCAATTAATTTTTAGGGATCTTGGTAAAGATAACAAATATTAATACAATCCAAGAACTAAGATTTAGTCAATATGTAGCTCAGAGGTTGAGGGTATGCCATTTGCATGTAAGGTCCTCAATTTGGTCCCCAGCATACACACACATACATACACCCCCCCCCACACACACACTCACACACACTTACACTTTAGAAAAAGTAATTTGCCTGTCTCTTCCCTTTTCATAACCCAAATTTCGGACTTAGAAAAACAGGAAATAGGCACAACTCATTCCACTCTTTCCATACTTTATAAAACTCATAATATCCCACAATTTCTAATAAATCCAGTTGTTTTACAAAGTATAACCTCTGCTTTAAAGATTACAGTTAGTTTAAATACTGCTATCATTATGGGGGAAAAGAAGCCAGTTGCACAGCATAAGGATTTAAACTGCTTATACAGCAAAATTTAAATTCATTACATGATCATCCTGAGCTACAACATGCAGATTATCCCGAAAGTCACATCACAAATTGGCAATGTTATGTACATTAATCAGTTAAAAACCATCTACTCATTACAAGTCTACTGGTTTACTTGTTGGTAGTAGTTGAGTTTTTCCAATAGGATTTTTGGGAGAACCTTTATACCATATCCTTTCTCTTTCTGAAGGCTTCCAAAGGACCTGGTTATTTATCGCAGGAGAAAAACCCCTATTATTATTTACAACAGATTTTAAGATATTTTGATTTGTCAGATCATCCAAGGGAACCTTAATGTGACTATCAGCTATGACTTCCTGTTTACAAACTCTGGAAGACCCAAGAGAAGTCACAGAGTCCGGGTGCCTCTTTATCTTTGACAAAGACTTAGAAGTTAACTCCAAGCGTGATTTTGAAACTGCATCAACATTTGACTGTTCACACAATGTAGACTTCTGTTTTTTAAGACTTAATTTGCTGTGCGAAACAAAATCTTTCGATGTACCTTCTATACAGGAAGAAAGAGCACTTTCACAGCTCACTGCTTTGACCAGAGGAGATGTGGCATCACCGTGAGCTGACAATTTGCGCCTTACTGGTTGCCTGTTGTATTCCAATAAAGAATTAATTCTTCTGACAGACTGACGAACAGGTGTACGCTGAAATTTAAGAGGTGATTTAACTTTTGTCCTATTTGGCTCATTTAAGGAAAGTTTGTTAAACCACTGGATATGGTCTGAAACCCTTCCATGCTCTGTCGTATGTAAACTTTCAGGAGCCATTTTATCACCGATTTCCACCAGTGACTGCTTACTAATTCTCATCGGCCTAGGTTTGGATAAGTTTGTCACGGTACAAGTCTGCTCAGAGGAAGGGGTGTTAGCTGCGTCCTCCTCATTCTCCTTAGAAGCTACACAATTCAGTAAATTCTCTTCAATCACATCCTCATCCTCCTTTATTTCAGCATTTAGCTTATACTTTGGAGACTGCTGTTCCTTTATATTTTCATCACTAAGAAATTCTTGTTCACTAAAATAGTCAGTAGGTATCTTTGAATGAATGCTTTTTTCAAGTTCTATCTTCATCTGAACAGAGTGACACTTGATAGTTGCTTCTTCAACCAACTTTTGAGTTTGATGTGCTGAAAAACTGCTTTCATCCTTACTGTTGTGTTCATTTGATTCTATAACAGTCAAATCATTAGTTTCAAACAGATTTTTCTCTGGGCTATATTCTACAGAAGATGCTTCACTTAACTTTACTTCCCCAACACTAGTAACTGGTGACTGCCCAGGATTCATCAATGAATGAAGATTACTTCCAGATTCAGAAAATGCTTTCTGAATTTTTACCAAAGTTTCTGTCGTCAAATTGTTTTCATCTCCACTAAGAGAGCTTCCGGTGATGCTGTTACTATGCTTACTGTGTATATCAGAAGGGGTGAGTTCATATGAACTAACAAGTGACTTTTCAACCATTATATCAGGCTCCAAAGAAGAGTTTGCGACCTCAAGATTTCTCTCTACTGGAGACACTTCACTTGCAACTATTTCTTGAAAATGTGAATTGCTAGGTCCTGTCCAAGACATCCGGTAACTTGTTGCATCCAGTCGCTCTGGGGTCAGTAAGTTTTCCTCAGACTTACTAATCTTTTTAGAACCTAAAATAAATCAGTTCAATGTTTTTAATAATTTATATTTGACTTAGTTTTGAAAGATTACCCAAACACATGGCAAATAATAGAACGATTTCATTGTAATTAAAAAATTTATACTAAAGCATTTTAGTATAAAAATATTTCTAAAATTCCCATTTCTAAGTATCCTCTACTTATATACTGCAATGCAAATATTTTCACCATTCAAACATGAATTTTTAATTTCAAGAATTATGTTTTACTATCAAAAAGCAACTAAGTAGGCTTTTGGGTTAAAGCTCTTACATTATCATGCAAATGTACCTTTCTTTGTTAATCTTTCATCAATATCTGGGCTAAAAAGTAGACCCGTTTTTACAGATTCGATTCCATTTTTTAAACTTTGTTGATTTGCAAGTCGTCGCCCAACATTTTCACGTCTATTCATACCAGAACAGTCATTCTAAACAGAAAGGAAAAAAAAAGTTATGGTTGCAAATGTAGTACTGGTGAGAACTGATCAGCCTGAAGTTAGGATTGTCTAATGGTCTGGAAAGAGCATCGGAGAGAAAGTGAAGAACTAAAGACTACCTGTATGGTTTTGGGACTAAGAGACTGTAAGAATGAGCTACCATACCGGCATAGTGAAAACTGCAGGTAGAAGTACGGTTGTGAGAGGTGGAAGGGTGGAGAAATAGTGGTGGCGACTTCTCATGCTATTCATAATAAGCATAGAAAATAAATTATTTAGCATCTGCCTGTGGCAGACAGGCTTGAACGGTGGGAAGGTGTAACGGCAATGGGATTGGTGTTGAAATATTGAATGCAATCAATTAATGTGAACAACCTTATGAAAATAAAATTTAAATTTCTTTAAAAAGTGTGGAATAGAGTAAAGTGGAACAGTAGCTAGGGAAGAGAACATAGCCAAAAGCCCCAGGCTCCAGCTTGATCATGATATTATGAATATAAAGGACTAATGAAAGATACTTACAACATCTTTGCTACTTCTCCCCAGACTAAATTTCAGACGAAGAGATCTTCGAACCTTTTCTTTACGGCTGACTTTAGGAGAGAAACAACCAGCTTTCCCTGATTCTACCCTAAGAATAGAATGTAAAATATTAGTTTAAAGAATAAGGACTACAGAAATTTTTGCAAAATGTAATTTTATAAAAAGCCTAGAGCAAATCAAATTGCTAGTAATCACAAATACAACGATAATTCCCCAACTTTAATTTTACTTATAGAGGATATCATATATGAATATATTGTTTCTTCATGTAATAAAAATGGCCCTTCCCATTTCTCAAAAGTCATTTAGTGGGTTTGGAAAGATAATACAACAGGTAGGGCACCTGCCTTGCATGTGCCTGACCTGAATTCAATGCCTGGCAGCCCATATAGTCCCCAGAGCACTGCTAGGAGTGGTTCTTGAGTGCAGAGCCAGGAGAAACTCCTGAGCATTGCCAGGTGTGTCCCAAAAACAAAACCGAAACAATAAAAGTTACTTAATCACAGAATATTAGAATAAACTACCTTTTATAATTAACAGGAAAGTTAAAAATTATTATGTTTTCAAAATAAAATAGGGCATTATTTATTATTTGGACCACACCAAATAATACTTAAGGGTCATTCTTGGCTTAGTGCTCAGGAAACCATGCGGTTCCAGGGATCAAACCTGACCTCCTACACACAAAGCATTTTTTTTTTTTTTGGTTTTTGGGTCACACCCGGCGATGCACAGGGGTTACTCCTGGCTCATGCACTCAGGAATTACTCCTGGCGGGGCTCGGGGAACCATATGGGATGCTGGGACTCGAACCCGGGTCGGCTGCGTGCAAGGCAAACGCCCTACCCGCTGTGCTATTGCTCCAGCCCCACACACAAAGCATTTGTATCAGTCTATTGAGCTCCATCTGCAACCCATAAAATAGAACTTTAAGGATCTCTCCACCCTTGGAGAAGCCCGCCTTCTCTCTTGAGTGCATTACTCTGTCTCTCTTACTCTCCACTCTCCCACTTATCTCTTCCTCCTTTCCTCCAAAACCTCCAATACGATCTGTTTAAGTAAAAATAAATAAATAAATAAACTTTAGCAAGAAAAGTGGAACCCAATTAGGAATCTTTCTGTAAGGGATACATCAAGGGTATTGGGTTAATAAGGTATAAAAGCAAGGAAATTTTTTAAAATTATAATTCAAATATTGTCAATAAAACTCAATTTTTTTACTAAATACATATACCAAATACTGATCCAAGAAAACAAAATATCCTGGATAATGTACCTGCAAATTTTTTTGTTTGCAATTCTTTTACTTCGCCTTGGAACATCTGTACCGATCAGATGGTTTCCAGTGATGACTATCGGAGAGACTGAACTCTGTGATGATCCTTCTGAGCTTGTGTCAAAGTGAACTAAAGAAAACCCCAAAATATGCAATATACCACATTACTTATTTTCTTTTCAAGTATAAGATATAAATCACAATTAGATTTATCTTCATTTCTATTCCTCACCAACAATAAAATCATGTAATTTCTGGTTAGGAACCTCTAGGACCAAATTACCCAGCAAAACTTTAAAAAAGTCATTAATTTTTACTTTTCAGGTTCCATCACTTATTAAATGGCTTTAGACTTTGACGTTGAATTCTCTAATTATAAGTAACACTAACATAAAAATTCAGTAAAGTATCTTATATATAATACCAATGTTCTTATGAAAAATGAACTATCAGAAAGTCACTTGGCCCCTGCCATGACCTGTGCTAACAAATGGTTGTCCCAGCTGTCCATTTTACTAAATTATTTTATGTAATATTACATTATTTGATTATTTGATATAATATCACATCACAAAACTTACCAAGAAAAAAATTAGAAAAAAAGTAAAACTGATAACTAGACTTCGATTTCAATTTTGATTTAAATTGGAATTGTGCCACCACACTGCAAGCTCTGCCAAGAGGGACTCCTGAGCACAGAACCAGAAATAAAAGCACTGCCAAGTATAGACCCCCCTCTCCCCCAACAAAAGTCAAAAGAAGGTACACTTAGAATATATGTAGTAATATAAAATGATCACACATGCCAGAAAACAAGTATAACTAGAACCTCTAAACAAACCACACAAAACAATGTTATTTTATTCAACTTTTCCAATGAACAGTAGGCTTGTGAAAAACTTACAAAACAGCTAATTAAAATGCAACTACTTGTGTTGTCTAAACTAATAAATATTATTATTATTTATAAAGTATTCCCCACACTTTGACTAAATGCAAAATAAATACACAATGGGGAGTTATGGGCTTACTTGGTATTTAACTTAATTTTGAGTTGAGCATACGTTTAATATGAGCCAACTTGTATTCTGCCCAGCCAAAAAAGGCCAACTACAGTTTTAAGACCACTTAACCAAAAAATCTGGTTCTTAAATGAACACGAATATTTTATTCTCCAGAGATTTTTGATTAGACACATTAGGAACTTATCTTTCAACTGGAAGAAAGTGGCTGAACTTACTGTAAGGGACCCAAATACAATACTTGAGAAATAGTGTAAAGTTGCTAAAACTTTTATGGATTTTTCTTAAAAGTAAAAATCTTTAAAAATTTTTTTATTAAGGCATCGTGATTTACAAAGTTATCCATAGTGGTATACAGAATAATAGGAAAAAGAAAGGTAAGATATCAAAGGGGAGATATCTGGGTTATGGTTGCCCCTAGAGTGTAGGAATGAGAAGGGCAGGGGAAGAAACAAATGGAGGGAGCATAAGCGGTTAAGGGGCAGGGGCCAGGGCCTTGGCACACAGGCGTGTGGTATATCTATACAGCGAAACAACTGAGCCCATATTACTCACTCAACCCCTAACTCTCACAATAGGCATGGCTAAAAGGCACAGTCACATGGCATTAATCATTATACTGGATGTTTATTTTAAAAGTTCGGGGACTTTAAGATGAAACAGCACTTTGCTCCAAGTTAATGCTTAGAACCGAATCATATAAATTCAATTCTACCTGATACCGGCGTAGAACTGCTACTGAAGAGATTACTTGGCAATAAATCAAAGTTAAAATTGTGCTTGATGGACTTCCTTTTCTTACTTGAAACACCATGAGAAGAATCTATTGGCAGCTTACGTTTACTATTTGGTGTAAGAATCACTGGGGATACAGACTGCTGGGCTGAAAAGACAAACACAAAAAACTTCTAACTCTTCCACAGATTTCATAAAATACAAAGCAATATATATATTATTTCTTATGACACTATGACTTAAAATTGACCAAATAATGAAGTAATGCTTACTCAAAAAATAACATAAAAATAAAGTGATGACAGTGATACAGTGATATAATAAAAAACATTAGTTTATCTTTTCATCACAACTACGAATAGATTGACAGTAAACCTTCTCACCTACATCCTCAGTTCATTATATTCAATGAAATTAGCAATGCCACAACATGTATCATAGGAAAATTAAAACTATGGGCTTGCTCTTCAAGCCCATGTTCTATCTTGAACAAGAATATCCCTTGCTTGTCTGCTTCTTTGCTTGCATATTTCCATTCTGGAGAAGCCTGTGTTCTTTCTTGAACACAACTTTTTTCCTTTCCCCTAACATCTTTCTAAATAAATGTCAATAAAAACTACCTTGCTTCACATAACAAAACAAAAACCCCAGTCCCCCCACCCCCATGATATTATTACTCAAAGTGAAAATGAAAATGTTGCGAAGAGCCAAGATTCTTAAACATAAACCAAATGTTTGGAACAGCATAAGGAAAAGTCCCTGACATACCTGGGCATGCCCCCTAACTCAAAAAAGTTCACCTTAAAAAACACTAACATGAAGAATTATAATGAGAAAGTTAAAAAATTGAACCTCAACATTAGTTTCTCTTTTCATCATAACTATTAATAGATTGACAGTAAACCTCACCTACATCCTCAGTTCATTATACCCAATATAAATAGCAAAGCCACAACATGTACCATAGCTAAATTAGATCCATTAAATATATTTGGGCCTTATCACATTAATTATAATAAATATAGCTATTTGCAAAATGTGTAACAATTTCCATTTAAATAAATACATAATACCTACCAATTCTTTCATGTTGTGGTGTAATAGAGGGTGTTCTGTTAGATTTAAGTTTATTTAATGCTCCACTAACAAAATCTGAAATTAAGCACAGATAATCAATTATCACTTAATGCTCCTTTAACCAATAGTTCATATTATTTGAGATCTTCTCAAATGTTTCTGTCAGCTTATTGGTTTAAAGTCACTAAATGTCACTTAAAAAAAATTATTCCAAGATAGAAATAAAAGCATATGCCTGTGGTTCAGGGGCCATACTGGTAGTAGCCAGGCAGGGGTTATTCTCAGCTTAGTACGTGGGGGCTGCTTCCAGCAGTGCTGGGTGGATGATGCAGTGCCAGGGACTAAAGCTGGACCTCCTGCATGCAGTGCACGTACTCTACTCTGTTGAACTACCACTCCAACCCGAGGGACCCATGTTTATACCTTTTCTCACTTAGATTCTCAGAACACTCTAAAAATGTAAAGCAAGTGTGTTTAATGGACAAAAGGTACAGAAGAGGAAAGCTTGAAAGGGGGGCGCCAAAGAAGAAACACAAGAAGGTAATATAAGCCAGAAAATGAAAAGTGGAATGATAGCTAATCACAACTGGTTATATTGCTCAAAAGATAAGAAGAAACTACGGGCCTGCCATAGAGGCAGGCAGTGGGTGGGAGTGCGGGATGATAGGAGGGAACCTGGGGATACTGGTCCTGGGAAACATACATTGGCGGAGGGTTGGCTGTTGGAATACTGCATGACTGAAATCCAATCAGCTTTGTAAGGGTCTATTTCAGTGACTTAATTAAAAAGTTTAAAAAAATAAAGAGATAGCACTGTAGCACTGTACTCCCGTTGTTCATCGATTTGCTTGAGTGGGCACCAGTAACGTCTCCATTGTGAGACTTGTTACTGATTTGGGCATATCTAATACGCCACAGGTAGCTTGCCAGGCTCTGCTGTGTGGGCGGGATACTCTGGAATACTCTTCATAGCTTGCAGGGCTCTTTGAGAGAGGGGAGGAATCTACCTGACTGCATGCAAGGCAAATGTCCTACCCATTGTGCTATTGTTCCAGCACAAATAAAGAGATACGAAATTTTTTAAGGTAAGTTGAGGAAGAATAGCTTAAAGGTGCTTTTTTTTGGGTTTCAGTCATACAATGTTCAACAATCACCACTCCACCTGTGTACATTTCCCACCTTCAATGACCCCATTTTCCCTCCTATTGCTCTCCCCCTAGCCTGTCTCTGTAGCAGGCGCTCCTCACCCTACACTCCCACTGGTTCCCACTCCCTCCCAGCACTTGAGGCAGTCCAACCAGTGGACCAATACTTCTGACCCTTGTCTCTACTGTCCCTGGGCACTAGACTCATAGTATTATTTTGTTATATCCCAGAAATAGGCCTCAAGTATTTTTGATCAAGGATATTAGAAGCCTCAATCTGCAATGATGGAAAATTTGGTCCTTTAAAATTCTTCCCAGAAAACATGTCTTTCATTATTCTAATCCTTATGATGAAGGGCAAACTCAAGTAATGTTGAAAGACAAGATTATTCTTCCCTACACAGATCCTCCTTTATAGCACCCTTCTCCTCTGAATAGGATCCAAGTGTTCTGAACGGCCATACAGGTTCCCTTGGTTCTGCCTGTTCTTCAATAAGGTTCAGTCTGAATCCCTCTTTCCAGGATCATCAACTCTGTGAACATTTTTTCCTTTGATGGTATTTTGCTTGTGCTAATGGTGAAGTTTTAAGTTTAAAATGTATTATCATTTTTACTTTTCACATGCATACACCACAGCATATGACTTTCCTTGTTAGATTAAAAAAAAATGCAGTAATTATAAAATCTAACTGCCACTTACCTCCTACACTTTGTCTTCGCTTTCTCTTACAGTCACCAGGAGTTTCATATTCACCTTCTTCAAAGCCTTCTACTGATGGAGTAGCACAGAGACCATCAATACCCAACATAGTTGGGATCTTTTCCAGAATAAAAACTGGAACATGCCCTAAAAAAATGTTCACAGTTAAAACCTTTACTCCCCCAAAACTGTTTAAATAGCATATAACAACTTTCTAACAGTTGCCTGCAGAATTCACTGTTCCCTGTTTAAATAAATCCTATTAATAATGCAACTACATCTTACCAATTTCGGAAGCATAATCAATAAGAGTCTGGACCACTGCAGCCTGCACTCGGAGTTTCTTTTCAGTGTGAGTAGACATCTTCTCATGTACTTCACTTGTCTGAAGAAGGTTCGGTGCAAATATTACCGCAAGATTGCTGCTACCCATTTTATTCTCACTAGACCTTAAATGAAAACATTTTATTAGATGGATTTAAAGATTGCAATAGTTAAGATAAGATATTGAGCATATTTCGAAGGCCTTTTTATCAGTTATGCACAAGTGAACTGCCTTTCATCTCTCAACTATATTACTGCTTTGAACAGAAGACAGAACAAGAAACATACAGCCTTTGTGTGCTTAAGTAGACATTGTAATTTGGCTTCAAATTCTGCTCTCCACATAAATGCTTTTAAGTAATTTTCAAATACAAATAAATATATTCAAAGTATAAGAAGGTAGCAAGTATATCTGCACAAGTAGATTCACTAGTGCAGGGGATGGGGAAGAGTTCCATTAAAGCATTCATTAATGATGATAAAGACAGCAAGGAAATGTTAAAACATTTGGTATACTGCTTCTTAAATTACACAGGGTACACATCATCTAATAAGAGACTGTTACTAGTTTTTACATGAATTTTATTTCAAATGAAGTTTTCTTGTCTCCATGAGACATCTAGCTATTTGAGAAAATTAAACTGTCATTCCCAAAGAGTTTTAATTTCCACTTACCGTAGGGAAACATTTCTGAGGAAGTTAAAGAAATATCTTAATATTTCAATTGTGTGGTCAGTCATAAGACAGGAGATCAACAATGTAGCTTTATTCTTCTCTTCTAGTCCTAACTGTTGAGCTTTAAAAAATGCTTCATGCAAATCAGCTGGGAGAATGGGCTCTGGCAATTCCCTGAAAAACTGTTTAAGAAGTCCTGCAATATCACAAGGAGGTGCAGAAGAAAGACAACTTTCACCATGGTCCAGTTTATTCTGAAAGAAACATGATAATCTTCATTATTTTCTGGGCTTAAAAATTACTAATAGAACATCCTTTTTATACTCTAAGGAGTTTTTCTTTAATAGATTCTTGCTAAATCTTGTTTTAATACATACTACTCCTTATTTCTATTACTCCTTTCTAAAAGGTTAAAAACAATTTACACCAAAATTCTTTTCATATAGAACAAAGACCATGAATGTGAAAGTGTTCTGCCAGTTTAATACATCACTTGACATTGCTTGACTATGGTGATCATGTCACGATGCATATCAAAACACAAAGCTGTATACTTTAAACACATATCTTGGACTGGAGAGATAGCTCAATGGGCTGGACACGTGCTTTGCATGCAGGTATGAAGGAGGCCCAAGTTCAATCCTCTGGACACCATAGACTTCCCCCAAACAAGGTCCACAATCAATCCTGGGCACTGGTAGGGATGCATCACTCCCCACAAAATAGTAAACATATTTGCCAATTACATCTCAATAAAATTGAATAGGGGAGCCAGAGAGACAGCTCAACAAGCTCAGTGTAGGCTTTGCAAACTAGAAGCTTGGGTTCAATTCCAGGACTACTGGAAATATAGGAGCAAGCTTCCAAGTATCCCCAACCTCCCCAAAGTGACTGAAAAAAGATTATTCTGCCATAAAGCTATTTCTAAGTTAAATTTCCGGCAATAACTTACGCAAACCTTCTAACTATTTTAGTCATAACATGCCAAAAAGTATTACACATGAAAAATCACATTTCAGAATACCTTTAGTGCTTTTAGACGAATAACAGATCCTGATTTTCTAAAAAGTCCTTCTGTATGAAGATGCTCTTCTAAAGATGTGCAAGCATCAACAAGAAAGCTGAAAGAGAAATCTTTTTAGGCCAGATAGACATCTTACCACATTCTTTATTCTGCCAAAGTACTGAAGCAGACAAAGCACTGCATCCCTTTAAGAAGTTCTGAGGTTGGCACTGGAAAGAGTTCAACGGGCTGAACACATGTTTTGAGTATAGGAGGCCTGGGCTCAATAATCCCCAGCACCACCAGGTGGCTCCAAACCAAAAACAAACAAAAGAGTGATAATATTATAAATCCCTTTAATCTTTGTGATAAAAGGTTATTTTCAGTTGTCTTTGCTTCCTAACTTCTTCAAGGTGCATCAACTTACCTTTTCCCACTACTCTTCTGGTTTTCCTGCTACCTCCTCTATCAAACTCCCTTTCTAGTTCCTTTTCATTCTGAGCTCCACATGCTAGAATGACCTGGGACTCGAAGCATACAGTACCAGGCGCTTACTCTGTTCTACCCAGAAGCTGGATGCTTCTGAAAATAAAAATGTGCAGAAATTGTTTAACAATGCACTAGTGTGTTTGCAGCAGGATGGAAGAAAGGCTTCCATCTCAGCGGACTCATCCTAGAGATGAGGCAATGCTGAGAGACTGAGCAAATGTCCTGGGGTTGCTTAGTCGCTGGAGGCAGAGTCAGGAAGGAAGAGACTTAGTCTCAGCTATGTGAAGTCACAGCCTCCAAAGCCTTCTTTCTCTCCATGTGTGAGTTTATGCAATACTGGCCAAACTACAAGTCAGGGATTTTTCCCCTTACTCAAACATTACACCTTAGAAAGCCGGATATACCCCAGTTCTTACAATCCTTCTCAAATTTAGTGACATGTCCTCACATATTATACTGAATAATTTTAAGCAACTAACGTTGACTTTAATCAGTTGGTACAGATGATATCAACAAATCAGAATGGAAGTTAGCTAAGAGCAATCGATAGAACTGTGCTAGAGCACAAAAGCAGGTCACAGGGGGGGGAACTGATGAAAGACTTTTATGGGAGGTGGGGGTGGGGTGCGTGTGTTTTATAGTCACCGGTATTCCAGGTGAAACTCCCAGCTCAATGTCTGGTGATCATGCAGGGCCAGGATAGAACCCCAGGTTCCTACAATAAAAGCATGTGATGAAGCCCTTGGAGCTACCTCCCTAGCCCCAGAAGTGCTTAACAGACAAGAAAGAAAAACTCAGGCAAAGAAAGCATGTCAAAGATCATTATCACTGACAATGTGACTGCATGTCTAAATGCAAGAAACCATCATCACAGATATTTCAGAAGGAAAATAATAAATGGCTACCTAGTAAAGCCTGAATGTAAATCTACAGGCTAAAGGAAGAAAAATATGTTCAAGGGCAGTCAAGTGCTCAATAAACAATTGGGCAAGCATCATGTTGAAGTGCAAGTTTTTAAAATATAGTAACCAGAATGAATCTTATTTTAGATAGTGAAAATTCACTAGGAAGAGCTAAAACTATATGCATTTTTTGTCTAGAGTGATGGTACAGCAGGTAGGGTACTTGCCTTGCATGTGGCCAACCAGGGTTCCATCCCTGGCACCCCATGTGCTCCCCTGAGCACCTCCGGGAATGATCCCTGAGCTTAGAGCTGCCAGGAATAAACCCTGAGCACCTCTGGGTGTGACCCATAAATCAAAACAAAACAAAAACCCAAACAAAAACAACAACAAAAACTTTAGAAAAAGTTTTAAAATTTTTATTTTAAGATGCAAACTTGCCTAGTAATAAAAATATTAAAGCTGACACTGCATTACTTGGCATATTATTAACTATGATCTTAATTGTGACAAAAAACTGGTAAGGCGTCCCGTGCCCGCCCGAGGCAGCGGGACAGCTCGGAGCACCCCTCAGCCCCGCCGGGCAGGTCTCAGTCACTCGCCCACCGGGCCTGAGCCCACCCTCCCCTGTCCGAACAGGTTAGGGGCGTGTCCTCTCATTAGGGGTGTGGCCTCAAAGTGGGCGTGGCCTCTTTCCAGAGCGGTGGCCGCTAATGCGGCCGCAGATATTTTTTTTTACCATTCCATGCATTGTCCTTTGGCCACAATTGATAGAACCCATTCCTCCGAAGATCTCCCTGATCATCTTAGTTACTATATGTTAATACTCAACTAACTGTCAATGAACACATCAACTTGCACAGAAAAGTCCTTTTTCAAAAGAGCATAGCCCAAAATCTTCAGTTGAGGTTCCTCCCAAGCTAACGAGAGCTCCAGATAGTAAAGCCCATAACAACATGAAGAAACAGAGAAAATCCCCACCTCCAGGAGAGAGCCAAGAAAATATCTCACTAGCCTCAGCAGCGACCTCCCAGAAATACACCCTCCTCTCAGATAAAGAATTCAGAGAGGAAATTGTGAGGATGGTTCACGAACTCAAAGAAACTATGGAACGAACATCCAATAAATTAAGGGAGGATATGGATGCAGCATTGGAACGCTCCACCAAGATAACCCAGGAAGAAATGAGATCAGAAATTTCAAAGCTACGAACAGAAGTCACACAACTAAAAGAATCAGTAGATTAAATTAAAAACTCCGTAGGAGCCCTCAATAGTAGAATGACTACAGCCGAAGACAGAATCAGTGAGCTTGAAGATGAGCTGCACAAGGCATATAGGCAACAACAAATAATGGTAAAAGACCTCAAAATGGCTCTAGAGCGAGTTAGAGTCCTAGGGGATGACCTCAGGAAAAACAACATAAGAATCATGGGAGTGCCGGAACCACACAGAACCAATCCCAATGAAAAAAAAAAACACCATTAAAGACATCATTGCTAAAATATTCCCAGAGCTAGAGAATGCGGACATCCAGATACAAGGAGTCCGAAGGGTGCCAGCTAAAAGGGACCCAAATAGAAAATCCCCAAGGCATATCATAGTCAGAATGATGGATGCCGTGGATAGAGACACAATACTGCAAGCAGCAAGATCAAAGAAGGAGATCATATACAAAGGTGCACCTCTGGATAGATCGACAAGAACAACACTCAGCAAGGAAACGATGGCCCTGGAGGAAGAAATGGAGGAGACAGGGCTAACAGACCTATACAGGGCTATACACCCCAAAAAGAAAGAATACACATTCTTTTCCAGCGCATACGGAACGTTTTCCAAAACAGACCATGTTCTGGGCCACAAACTATACCTTAATAGAATTGGGAAGATAGAAATTGTATCAACTATCTTTTCAGACCATGATGCACTGAAGATGGAAGTTAATCACGCACAGACGCGGAGAACCAAATCAAACACTTGGAAATTAAACAACTCACTATTGAACAATGAGTGGGTCACGGAGGAAATCAAGGAAGAAATCAAGAGATACCTCGAAGCAAATGAGAATGAAGACACAAGCTACCAGAACCTATGGGACGCAGCTAAAGCTGTGTTAAGGGGAAAATTTATAGCTCTGCAAGCCTTCCTCAGAAAGGAAGAAAGGGCCTATATAGATAGCTTGACTTCGCAGCTCAAGATCTTAGAAGAGGACCAGCAAAAGGAACCCAAACCAGATAGAAGGAAAGAAATAATAAAACTTAGAGCAGAAATTAACGATATGGAAACCTGAAAAACAATCCGTAAGATCAATGAAACAAAGAGCTGGTTCTTCGAGAAAATAAATAAGATTGATAAACCGCTAGCAAGACTCACAAAGAAAGAAAGAGAGAAAACCCTAATAAACCGAATCAGAAATGAAAAGGGGGACATCACAACAGAAACCAAGGAGATTCAAAGGATCATCAGAGACTACTTTGAAAGTCTGTATGCCACGAAGCAAGAGAACCTAAAAGAAATGGATGAATTCCTTGACTCCTACAATCTTCCAAGACTGAGCCAAGAAGACTTGAAATACCTGAATAGGCCCATAAATATCAAGGAAATCGAAACTGTAATCAAAAGTCTCCCCAAAAACAAAAGCCCAGGTCCAGACGGATTCACTGGCGAATTCTTCCAAACATTTAAAGAAGACTTGTTGCCAGTTCTCCTCAAGCTTTTCCAGGAAATCGAAAAGACAGGAACCCTTCCGAACAGTTTCTACGAGGCACATATCTCCCTAATACCAAAAGCAAACAAAGACACCACTAACAAAGAAAACTATAGACCAATATCCTTGATGAACACCGATGCGAAGATCCTCAACAAAATACTAGCAAATAGAATCCAACAACTCATCAAAAAGATCATACACCATGACCAAGTGGGATTCATCCCGGGGATGCAAGGATGGTTTAACATTCGGAAATCAATCAACATAATCCATCACATCAACAAAAGTAAAGATAAAAACCATATGATCATATCAATAGATGCAGAAAAAGCATTTGACAAGATCCAACACCCATTCATGATAAAAACTCTCACCAAAATGGGTTTTGGAGGAACTTTTCTGAAGATAGTCAAAGCCATCTACCATGAACCTATGGGAAGCATTATCATCAATGGAGAAAAACTAAGGGCTTTTCCTCTAAGATCGGGGACAAGACAAGGATGTCCACTCTCACCACTTCTCTTTAATATAGTACTGGAAGTATCAGCAATAGCCATCAGGCAAGAAAAAAATATTAAGGGGATTCAGATTGGAAAGGAAGAAATCAAGCTCTCACTATTCGCAGACGATATGATACTATACCTAGAGAAACCTAAAAGCTCTAGTAAGAAACTCTTAAAAACAATTGACCTATACAGTAAAGTCGCAGGCTATAAAATCAATACCCAAAAATCCATGGCCTTCCTATATGCAAACAATGAGACAGAGGAAAGGGACATGAAAAAAGCAATCCTGTTCACAATTGTGCCCCAGAAAATCAAATACCTTGGAATCAGCTTAACTAAAGAAGTAAAGGACCTCTACAAAGAAAACTATAAAACGCTACTCCATGAAATAAAAGAGGACATGAGGAAATGGAAACATATCCCCTGCTCATGGATAGGGAGAATAAACATTGCCAAAATGGCAATACTCCCCAAAGCATTACAGATTTAACGCGATCCCTATAGGGATACCCATGGCATTCTTCAAAGAAACGGAGCAAGCAATCCTGAAATTTATATAGAACAATAAACGCCCATGGATAGCTAAAACAATTCTTGGGAAAAAGATGATAGGAGGCATCACCCTCCCCAACCTTAAACTCTACTACAAAGCGGTAACAATTAAAACAGCATGGTACTGGAACAAAAGCAGAACAAGGAAGAGATACGAATGGCCAAAAGGCACATGAAAAAGTGCAGACCAATGGAACAGGGTGGAATATCCCCATACACAACCTCAAATGTATGATCATCTAATCTTTGATAAAGGTGCAAGAGATGTGAAGTGGAGCAAGGAAAGTCTATTTAACAAATGGTGCTGGCACAACTGGACAACCACATGCAAAAAAATGGGCTTAGAACTCGACCTGACACCATGCACAAAAGTCAGATCAAAATGGATTAAAGACCTCAACATCAGACCACAAACCATAAGGTACATTGAAGACAAGGTAGGCAAAACCCTCCACGATATTGAAGATAAAGGTCATCTTCAAAGATGACACGGAACTAAGCAATCTAGTAAAAACAGAGATCAACAAATGGGACTACATTAAACTAAAAAGCTTCTGCACCGCAAAAGATACAGTGACCAGAATACAAAGACTATCCACAGAATGGGAAAGGATATTTACACAATACCCATCAGATAAGGGGTTGATATCAAGGGTATATAAAGCACTGGTTGAACTCTACAAGAAGAAAACATCCAACCCCATCAAAAAATGGGGCGAAGCAATGAACAGAAACTTTACCAAGGAAGAGATACGAATGGCCAAAAGGCACATGAAAAAGTGCTCTACATCACTAGTCGTCAGAGAGATGCAGATCAAAACAACCATGAGATACCACCTCACACCACAGAGACTAGCACACATCCAAAAGAACAAAAGCAACCGCTGTTGGAGAGGATGTGGGGAGAAAGGGACCCTTCTACACTGCTGGTGGGAATGCCGGCTAGTTCAGCCCTTTTGGAAAACAGTATGGACGATTCTCAAAAAACTAGAGGTTGAGCTCCCATTTGACCCAGCAATACCACTGCTGGGAATATATCCCAGAAAAGCCAAAAAGTATAGTCGAAGTGACATATGCACTTATAAGTTCACCGCAGCACTGTTTACAATAGCCAGAATCTGGAAAAAACCCGAGTGCCCTAGAACAGATGACTGGTTGAAGAAACTCTGGTACATCTATACAATGGAATACTATGCAGCTGTTAGAAAAAATGAGGTCATGACGTTTGCATATAAGTGGATCAACATGGAAAGTATCATGCTAAGTGAAATGAGTCAGAAAGAGAGAGACAGACATAGAAAGATTGCACTCATCTGTGGAATATAGAATAATAGACTATAAGACTAACGCCCAAGAATAGTAGAAATAAGTACCAGGAGATAGTTTCCATGGCTTGGAGGCTGGTTTCTCATTCTGGGTAACTCAGGGAAGGGACCACCAAGTAAAATGTGGTTGGAGGTCATGTGGGGGAAGGGTGAGGCGGGCGGAATACAGACTAGAGACTGAACACAATGGCCACTCAACATCTTTATTGCAAACCACAACACCTAATCAGAGAGAGAGAACAAAAGGGAATTCCCTGCCATAGTGGCAGGGTGGGGTGGGGGGAGACGGGACTGGGGAGGGGGGGAGGGATGTTGGGTTTACGGGTGGTGAATGGGCACTGGTGAAGGGATGGGTTATCGAACTTTGTATGGGGGAAGCATGAGCACAAAGATGTATGGATCTGTAACTGTACCCTCACGATGACTCTCTAATTAAAAATAAACTAATAAAAAAAAAATCTTAAAAAAACACACCTCTAAAACACCAGCTTGAATTATTTATTTTTCATTTCAAACTTTGCTTACCTTGGAATTTGTCCATATTCTGGTACAACAGAATGGGGCAATGAATTCAAAGGTACTCCAAATATTTTGCCCTACAATGACAAATTCAGTTACATATTGAATATTAATAGGTTTTCTTAAATATTAGACAAATAAAAAAACCCTCAGAAAATAAAAAAGAAATAAAGTATCAGATACGATATAAAGAATAATTTCAAAAGCAACAGTTAACTAAAGCTGGCCTTTGAATAACAGACAAAGATCTTAAGTGGATTTTCTTGCAAAGAGACAAAGTAAAAATGGTTAAAGTGTACTACTGATACAAGAACCAAGTTTTATGACCTACTTTTCCTTTTATTTTGGTTTTGGGGTTCCACCCAGCCATGCTGTGCTCTGGCTCAGGATCACGCCTAGCCAGCTCAGGGGACCATATGGCAGGGCTACACATCCCTGTTTTGCTAGGCCCTGTCCCTCTTATGATTTTCTAAGTAACACTTTTCTCCAGCTTACTTCCATTATAACTAGACAGTATAAAACAGGTAACACATAAAATAGGTGTTGACTACTATCAGTAAGACTTGTAGTTAACCGTTGACTATTAATGGTTAAAAATTTTGGAGAGTCTCAAGTTAAAAGTGGATTTTTTGGAGCATCTTTTAAAATCTCTCAATCACTTAAGTCCTCAATTATGTGTTATTTGCAGGTCAACTTCTTTATACTAAACATGCTAGGCGGGTCAAGATAAAGTCTAAGTCCCCAAGCAATACAGTAAATCCCAACACTCTCCAACCTCCATAATAAACAAACAATGCTTATGCGTAATCAGTCCAGATGCCAGAGCTCCATCTGGCAGTATTGTTTAACAGTTCTGTGCTGGGACCTGGGGATACTGAGGTATCCACGCAGTACTTGGGGTGGGGGCATGCTGTGCAGGGGCCCAAACCCAGAGCTTCATATGTGACAGACATGTGCTCCACAACTTTAACTCATTTACCTGGACCCCAGAATCTGGTGAGATGTGGCGGGGTTGGGGACGGGGGGACACAGGAGGACCAGGGTCTCATCCTACAGGGGCTTAGGGACTGTGAGGTGCCAGGTATCAAACAGGGGTCAATCGAATGCCAAGTCAAGCACCTCAAGCCCTGCACTACTTCTCCAGCCTTTTGGATATTTCTACCAGGCTTTCTGGCATCACTATCAACTGAGAAGCAGACCATTATCACAACAATCATTAATCTAGTAAGTGGCATTTGACAGGTATTGTGCTAGTCCTATCTAAGGACCTTATTGTCCTTTCAAATCCCCTAAACAACCCAAGCAGAGATATTAGATATTATTCCCACCTTAAAGAGTACTTAAGGAGCTTAGGAAAATTAAACAAACAATCTCAAATCAAACAAGGCAGCAGGGATCAAGTAGGATTCAAATTTAGGTAAGACTCTAAAGGCAGTAGCCAGTTTCTTAAGGATTAGAAAAAAAAAATGACCGTACAAATTCACAAATTTCAAAATTAAACCATACCTGAGAACTTGGAAAGTCAATTTTATAATCAGAACTACTGATGTTTTTCAATTATTTCTAAAATTCGATTCCACTTCCTTGTCTTCCGGTTCATTAAAATTGTTCTTTTGTCCCACTACCCCCATCCCCCCAAATATTGGTGGTGATGGAGGGCGCATTTTTCATCTTCTTGCCCACGTGCTATTTGTTCAAATTTAACTCATTGGTCATATGGGAATGATAGCACAGCAGGTAGGGCGTTTGCCTTGCAGGAAGCGTACCGAGGTTCCATTCCTCCGCCCCTCTGGGAGAGCCGGGCAAGCTACCCGTGGTGTATTCTATATGCCAAAAACAGTAACAAGTCTCATAACGGAGATGTTACTGGTGCCCGCTTGAGCAACGGGACGACAGTGATACAGCCATTTCTAAGGATCACAGGTTAGAGAACATTGGCATTTGGTGGGCAGAAGCCAAAGAGGCTGCTTAAAAAAAAAAAAAAAAACCCTCCAAAGTACAGAGCAGCTACTTCCCTCCACCAAAGAACAAGTTAAACCAGCAAACGTGCAGAGAAGGAAAAACCCAGCCCCCTTCTTCCAACGACCCAAAGTGCCTGGAGCCAACCATTCTTGAGACGTCAGCACTTGAATCGAATTGGTCACACTTAACCGCATCCTAATAAACCTATCCGCAGGACCAGGTGGGGAGAGAAGGTACTAGCGCTTCTCTCTCCCCCCTCAAGTCCGCTTCGTTCTGCGCCCCCCACTCCCCCACCAACACAACGTACCGCTATTTCCGTGACTGCCGTGTCGTGTTTCCTGCGATCGCACTGTCCCCGGCCACTCTTGACCTTAATGCCGTAGACCGCGCGCAGCTGCTGCACCAAGGCCAACCTCAGCAGCCTCGGGTCCCACATCGCCGCCGCCCCGACGCCCCGAGGCAGGGGCTGGCTCCCGAGCCTCCGCCGCCACCAAGTCCTCCAGCTCCCACACGCTCCCAGGTGGCTGCTGCTCGGCCCCGCTGCCTCGCGGCCGCGTCTCTGCCTCCTCCGGGTCCCAATCCCTGCCACTTCCAACGGCTTCCCCCGCCCGCCCCGACCCTCGATCCACTTCCACCGACCTCCTCTGTCCCTCGGACCCAGCCACACCTCGCCGTCCTTCCACTCACGCCCGACCTTCTCTCTAGTCACCCGACCCTTCCAGTCACTTCCACCCACTTCCTTTCTCTCTCTCTCCCTCTCTCTCACCCCGATCCCTTTCGGTTTCCTCGCACCGCGCCTGTTACCTGCTTCTCGCTACTTCCGGCCACCCCCGCAACTTGCTCCTTACGACCCCACACCTTTCTCGGCTGTTAGGAAGACGCTTCTCCTCGCCCCTTGGGCCCCCCGCAGCCAGCTCCCCTTAGATGTTCCGGTCCCCGCGCCCCCGCCCTCAGCGCAGCCGCCGGACCAGCCGGGCTGCACTGGCGCCTCTGCCAGCCCCGGTTCCCGCCCGGGCTGGTCGCCAGCGTCACGCCGTTTCACAGGCCGCTCCTTCCCTCCTCCATCGGCCTGCCTGCGTTCCCGGCTCGGTACATCCCTGCGCGATTACTGAAGCCAGGCCGTTGTCCTCATGCCTCCGCCCCCACGCCCACCACCAGGGCTCGGCAGACGCCCCAAGCCGCAGCGGCCGCCACAGCTTCCGGCCGAGACGAGGCGAGGCTCAAACGGCAGCGCCAAACAGCGCTCTGCACTCCGATTGGCTCGCTCCCTTTTCAAAATCAGGACCTCGGCGGGGTGGCCCAAGAAGTGCCTGTATCCCCCGGGCTCGCTGCGGCCAACCCTGCGGCCACAAAGGCTGTGATAGGTAAAAACAAGAAGCGTAAAGAAAGGTGAGACCTATTTACTTCTTCATAGGTATCCATTTGGGGGAGCAAAATCCTATATATAACGTACATCCTAGATAGTATATGAGGGGAAATGCCATAGACACCTTATTCTCTTCCCCCTCGTCCCCCACCCCCAATTTGGTTGTGGCAGAGGGGGCCTTTCTCGGAGATCTACGGAACCCGAGATGAGACCATCTGAACCATAATTCACAAACGCTAATTTAGGTCCTTCTCCCAGGGAGCCTTTGCAATAATTTCGGAATTTCGAACTGGTTCAGATTAGTAGTGGTGATGCCCAAATCTTATCGCGTGGGGGCCGGAGTGGTAGCACAGTGGGTAGGGCGTTTGCCTTGCACAAGCCGACCTGGGTTCGAGTCTCAGCGTCCCATATGGTCCCCGAGCACGGCCAGGAGTGATTCCTGAGTGCATGAGCCAGGAGTATTACCCCTGTGCATCGCTGGGTGTGACCCAAAAAGAAAAAAAAAATTCTTATCGAGTGGTAATTAGATGTGACGAAGAAGTCCTGTGAGGAGAGTAGAGAAGGGGAGGAGTAAGGAGCCCAAGAGAGACGGTAACTGCCTAAACTTCCTGTGGATGGGATTTGGAGTTAGGCGACCTTGTTAATCTTGTTTGCGAGCAGGACTCCACGTGCTCATCTTCTTTTCTGGGCAGCCATCAGCGATCAGATATCCGTGGTCCCTTCAGGGTGTTCTCTGCCTTCTAGGATGCAATTCCTTTGGGACTGAAAATTCTCTGTTCCTTATCTGCTGATGTATCCTCATTGCCCAATAGCACCCAGAGGCTAAGTTAATATTTGCCAAATGAATGCACTTAATATAGGGAACGTTGCTGTAGTTCGTTTATGTTTGAAATCTTTGGGAGTTTAAATTTAAAATGTTTCCAATCAGTGTTGTGTATAAATATAATAAAAGATACTTCTGTGTTTGGGAGTGGGGGAGGAATTACTGATGATCAACTACACTAAATAACTGAGAATTAAGTTGACATGTTAGAGGTAAGGAAGGGATGGTAGTATGGGACAATCAGGAGTGACAGGCTCTGCAGGAATAAAATCATCTCTAATGAAAATCGTACACAAAGACTAAACTGAGCCCATTTTTCTTCTTGTCTTAGATCACTGTGTCACTGTCATCTCCTTGTTCATCGATTTGCTTGAGCGGGCACCAGTAACGTCTCCATTTGTTCCTGCCGTGTGCTACTGTAACCTGATGGCATATTGGGAGCTCTTTCAGGGTCAGGAGGATGAGGACCGTTATTTGTTACTATTTTTGGCATATGGAATAGCCACAGGTAGGCTTGCCAGGCTATGTGGGCAGGATACACTTGGTAGCTTGCTTCCTTCCTCCTTCCCTCCTTCCCTTCTTCTTTCTTTACCCTTTCTTCCTTTATCCCCGAGAGGGATAAAACTTATAAAATTACTTAGACTTAATGAACTTAGTGTGGAAACCTAAGTTTTCTACTGTTTCTATGCCTGAGAAACCTAAGTTCCTATACTAAGTTTAGAAACCTAAACAGGTTTCTCCAAACTTCATATTGTTTTAATTTCAGGTGTCTCATTTCTGTTTTTAAGACACAAGTTCACTTGAATATAAAATGCCTTTTTCTAGCTGTTTCTTTATTCCCCCCCCCACTGCCATTTTTTAAAGAAACTGGTAAATATATTGGTTCTTTATTTTTCTTGGCCACATCAGAGCAGTGCTCAGGAGACTATTCCAGCCTGCAGTACTCTCTGTACCATGCAGAGATCTGATTCAGGCCTCATGCATGCGAAGCATGCACTCAGCCCATTGAGCTATAGCTTCAGCCCATTATAATTTTTTTTTCAGTGTTTGGTGTCAAACCCAAGGTCTCACACTTGCAAGGAAGGTGCTCTTCCACTGAGCCACATTCTTGGCCTGAGAATATTGCTTCTTAATATTATTAATATAAGAACTTATTTGCCTGTAATATGCATTTATAAATAACAAAAATAACAGTAAAAATTACTAACAGAAGATTTGAAAGAAGTTTTAAGTTCATGCCATATCCTATTAGGGACAATACAGAGTTCTGTGTTTTTATGAACTGAATATAATTCTTCACTTTAGTTAGGAGATAGGAGAATTAGAGAGTGCATGTAGAAATTAAAAGGCCTGGAGTGGGGAAGGGGGGGAGCTGGAGGTCATTTGCCTTGCATGGTGCCACAACCCGGATTTGATCCCCAGTATCCCATATGTCCCCAAACCCCACCAGGAGTGATACCTGAGTGCAGAGCAAGAATTAAGTTCCAGGCACTGCTGTGTGTGACTCAAAAACAAAAAAAAAAAAAAAAGGGAAGGAAGGGAGGGAGGGAAGGAGGGAAGAAAAGAAGGAAGGAAGAAGAGGGAGGGAGGGAGGAAGGAAGGAAGGAAGGAAGGAAGGAAGGAAGGAAGGAAGGAAGGAAGGAAGGAAGGAAGGAAGGAAGGATAATGAAAATAAAAAGAAAGTAGGAGACCTTGTTGGTTCCTCTGCTAAAGCAGGTACTCATTTTTTTTTTTAATTTATTTATTTTTAATTAGAGAATCACCGTGAGGGTACAGTTACAGATTTATACACTTTTGTGCTTATACTTCCCTCATACAAAGTTTGGGAACCCATCCCTTCACCAGTGTCCATTCTCCACCACCCGTAAACCCAGTGTCCCTCCCACCCTCCCCAATCCCATCTCCCCCCCACCCCACCCTGCCACTGTGGCAAGGCATTCCCTTCTGTTCTCTCTCTCTAATTAGCTGTTGTGGTTTGCAATAAAGGTGTTGAGTGGCCGCTGTGCTCAGTCTCTAGCCCTCATTCAGCCCGCAACTCCCTTCCCCCACATGGCCTTCGACTACAATGTAGTTGGTGATCGCTTCTCTGAGTTGACCTTTCCCCGGAACGTGAGGCCAGCCTCGAAGCCATGGAGTCAACCTCCTGGTACTTATTTCTACAGTTCTTGGGTATTAGTCTCCCACTCTGTTATTCTATATACCATAGATGAGTGCAATCTTTCTATGTCTGTCTCTCTCTTTCTGACTCATTTCACTCAGCATGAAACTTTTCATGCCCATCCACTTAACTACAAAATTCTTGACCTCCTTTTTTCTAACAGCTGCATAGTATTCCATTGTATAGATGGTACTCATTTTTTTTGACTGGGCAGTTTGCAATCCTGCCTTTCCATATGCCCCCAGGATTCCTTCTCTCCCCCACTTTGATTCTGATTTACTTAAACAAGCTCCTCTTTACTAACAGTTATTACTCTCTTGATCAAAAACTTAACAAAGCCCAGGCCAACTAGCCCAGAGATGGACAGAAATTGAAGTGAATACCCGTTAACTGTGTTAGAAATGGTAAATACCAAAGGGCAGCCATGACAGTTTACAATTGTCCTGACAACAGGAGTTGAAACTCTAGGGAGCACTTTTGTTGCAGAAAGTGCCCAGTCAGGTCCAACGTTTATAGGTCCTGATCTGGAGAACAGGTTCTTTTGACTATTACAGGAAAGAAGTTAGTTATGAATCAGAGGAATAGATTATAGAAGGTTTATCAAGGAATTGTATTCACTTGGGAGTCAGAGTACTGACACACTCAAAGAGTGAGTAGCACTGTATCTAAGTAAGGAAAAGTTTTAAAAAAGTTAGCATGAATACTCAAAGAGTCACAGTGTGGGCACATTACACAGAGTGGAGCTCCTTTTCTACACTAGTTTCTAGCCTCCATAGATGTAGAAGTAGGGTAAATGAATAAGGGGCAGCCAAAGAAGAGGGAAGGTTTTGGGGTGGTGATCTTCCAGAGTCAAGGATCTCCTCAGATTGTGACCATAATTGGCCACTTCCTGGGATCACCATGACAATTATGAGTGTTTGTGGAGCAAGTGGATGTGATTTTTATTATGCAGAGGTACTACAGTGAAGGGACAATGAAGCTGGAAATCATCCACCAGTATCTTGGGTCCATCTTGGATCAACTTAGCTCTGGCTGATCAGATTCTTTTTTTTTTTATTATTAGTTTATTTTTAATTAGAGAGTCATTGTGAGGGTACAGTTACAGATCCATACATCTTTGTGCTCATGTTTCCCCCATACAAAGTTCGATAACCCATCCCTTCACCAGTGCCCATTCTCCACCACCAGTAAACCCAACATCCCTCCCCCCCTCCCCAGTCCCGTCTCCCCCCACCCCACCCTGCCACTATGGCAGGGAATTCCCTTTTGTTCTCTCTCTCTGATTAGGTGTTGTGGTTTGCAATAAAGGTGTTGAGTGGCCATTGTGTTCAGTCTCTAGTCTGTATTCGGCCCGCATCACCCTTCCCCCACATGACCTCCAACCACATTTTACTTGGTGGTCCCTTCCCTGAGTTACCCAGAATGAGAGACCACTGGCTGATCAGATTCTGATGCCTCTCAGACCTCAACCTCATGGCAAATCTTTCAGATTTTTCAGCATCTGTAACACCTTCTTCTGGCAAAATCCTATTAAATGCCCCAACATTGTGTGTAGCTATATTAGAAAGGCATGTTCAGAGCTGAGAGTTGATAGGAGGGAGTGTGATGCTCACATGTTGAATTGTCACTAGTTCTTGTATAAGCAGGAAAATATTTGCAAAAGGGAATTACAATCCTATAGTTTGGTCTTACAATATCTTTTCAAAGGAGTATCTTTCCACAAGAAGCCAGGTTTTCTAGTTCCTTCCCCAACTAAGTTGTTTACCACATTTCCAGTTAGTCATTCTTGCTTCACCTTGAAGCCAAGAAACTAACACTCCCCACTCTTCTCAGAACCTTCTGATGTTGTAAACTAAATTTTTGCTTAGCAAAACTTTCTCCTGGGTAGTTTTCTTTCTTCTTCACACTCTCTTTGAGTGTGTGTTATCCCTTTAAATAAACAGCTCACTTGTATGACGAGGGCATGAATTCTTTCCTGCATCAAGCGTAGAAACTAGACCTTCTAGCTAGGCTGACTCCTTCAGCCTTATTTTCCCCCAAGTTTTATATGAGTGTGTCATCCTGCTGTTGATAGATATATGTGAGATATTTCTACCTATTTCCAAACAAAAAAGTTCCAAAGTTCCTTGTGCTTCCATGATACATTTTTGCAAATTTTTTCCTTCTGCTTTTTTTTGGGGGGGGCACACTGAGAGGTGCTCAGGATTTACTCTTTGTTCAGGGGACCATATGTGGTGCCAGATCTGGAACCAGAATTGACTGCATGTAAGGCAAGCTCCATTAACCTCTGTGCTGCACATTAGTAGTTTCCTGCAGTTTTTGCTAAGGGGTCTTTGGCATAGATGTCTCCAGATGACACCACCATATGCCATTTGGTAAAAGAACAGTGTTTTGTTTAAGATGGTCAAACTCACCTCTATAGAAATTGTGCAACTTTTTGTTCATAGTAGCAATGTATTAGAGTTCTTGTTTCCCTGTTGCCTCTTCAAAGGAATTGATTGGGAGGTATGATGCCGCCAACAGGTCAACCTGTACCTGCAGGGCGAGTGCATCAGCAGCTTGATGGTGCTGATAGGTTTCCTGACACCCCAAAATTGCTGCTGTGCCTTTGGCCTGACTGCAGCAACTTGGGACCAAGTTTACCAAGAAATTAAAGGGCCAGAAGTTAGGTATATGGGAACCATACCCACAAAGTACCTCTGGTTCAGCTATACAAGTTCATTTACTGGCCTTATTTCAGAGACCCATAGATAAATCTCAAAAGAGACCAAAAGCTACAGTTAATCCCACGCATGGCTAAACAGACTGGGGTAAATCGGAGGGGAGCAGGTTGGCCTGTGGCTGCCCAAGCAGAGCCTCCAGCTGCAGCTTCCTTCCTTAATCCAAAATCGCCGCTATATCCCCGGCCTGAGTCCACCGTCTCAGGACAGACCTCACCAAGATATAATCTGTTGAAAATTTGGGTATGTGGGTTTTGTGACTGAAATAACCAGGTTTTCATGGAGTTGGGGTAGGCTACTTCTCCCCACTTCCCAATACATATGGAAGCACCGGCAGTCACCTCCACAAACCAACTCCAGCGCCACCCTGTAGACTCTATTACTGGCCTTGCTTCAGAGACCCATAAATAAATCTTGAAAGAAATATAAATTCAGAGACACAGTAGCAAGTCTTTGAAGATGCCACAGAGCCGGAGATCTGAGACCCCATACCAAGCCAATTTCATCGGGGCATCCCAGATGGAGTGTGCCCAACTGATTTATCCCAGTCTGTTTAGCATGCGCGGGATTAACTGTAGCTTTTGATCTCTTTTGAGATTTATCTATGGGTCTCTGAAGTAAGGTCAGTAAATGAACTTGTATAGCTGAACCAGAGATGGTTTGCGGGTATGGTTCCCATATACCTATGCAGTCCCATCTGGGATGGGTATCCCAGATGGGCATCCCAGGTGCAGTCTCCCTGCCTACTCCAGATGGAATCCCTGTGACCAAGAGTTTCCACAAGCAAGGCCCAGGTATGCGGGTTCCAGGACTAAATCTCAATGCTGCATGACGTATGGCGACAGAGGTGCCAGGCTGTCCCTCCCCAGCTCCCTGCCCACTCATCAGCCTGGTTGTCAGACCCACAATGTGCCTGGGGGCATCATCTTAGCATACCAACAGCCCTGGTCCAGAGACTCCCAGTTGAATCACAAAATGGATTACTGCCCTATATAACTGTCTCTGGAACCCAGCCACTTACAATATAGGATTCCAGAAGCATGTGGCTGTGGCACCCAAGATACTCAAAATGAGCAATGGACAATAAATGATCTAGCATCTGCTTCTGGCATGCAGGCTTGAATGGTGGTTGGAAAATTCAATCAAAATATAATGCCCTAAAGTAGAGAGAGTATTGGAAAAATTGCCTGCCATGGAAGCAGGGTGAGGACTGGGGTGGGTGGGGGGGATGGTATACTGGGATACTGGTGGTGGAAATTGTGCATTGGTGGAGGGATGGGTGTTCGATCATTGTACAGCTGAATCTTGAACATGAAAGCTTTGTAACTGTATCTCACGGTGATTCAATTAAAAAAAAAAGGTAGTGTGGAGTTCATGCCCAATTAATCAGCTTAATCAATGGCTGAATAAATATCAGTACTCCTACATTAAAAAAAAAGAATGCATCGTCAGTTTCTTAAGATTTTACTAATTTGGTAAGTGGAAAATGATTTCTCAGTATAGCTTTGCATTTGTCTTCTTAAGGATGATGTGCAGGGTCCAGAGAGATAATATAGCAGGTAAGGAGTTTCCTTTGCATATGGCTAACCTGGGTTTAATGCCAGGTACCCCAAGCATCACTTGGAGTGATTCCTGAGCACTGCCAGGTTTCTGCCCCCCAAAACAATCAACCAAACAACAACAAAAAAGGTGATGAGGTGAAGCATCCTTTTGAATGGTGCATGCATGTAATGAAGTACAATAAGACTTTAAGAGTGTGGAAACTGGGGGGGAGCAATAGTACAATGGGTAAGGCACTTGTTTTGTACATGGCTGATCAAGTTTGATCCCTGTCACCTTATGTGGTTCCCCAAGCCTGCCAGGAGTTATTCCTGAGCACAGAGCCAGCGGTAAGCCTTGTGCACTACCAGGTATGGTACAAACACACATGCACACACACACACACACACACACACGAATTTGAAACTATTTAACAATGAGGTGAAATGCTATAAATATGTGATTCATTTGGAATTTAGTGTAGAATAATTAATAGTAAAAATTATGCTTTTCCATATAGCTCTCTAGACCTAGGTATTTTTATTTCCTCTTCTGCATCCTCCCGTGCCTCTCTCTGAAACTGACAGACCATCACTACAAATCTCAGCATAACTAGTTTAAGAGAAATCATATTTATTGAAATATTACTTTTATTTTTAGTTAGTACCACTAGATGTAACACTTCTTTTTATTTGCCTGTGATCTTTATCTTTCTGTAAAATCAGTCCAGTATCTACCAAACTGCCTCTGAACTTTGCTCCTTCATTCCCTACTTAGAAAAAAAGGTAACTTGGGGAATCTTATTCCAATCAGATACAAACCAGTTTTTTGGTGTTTTTTTTTTGGGGGGGTCACACCAAGCGATGTACAGGGGTTAGTCCTGGTTCATGCACTCAGGAATTACTCCTGGCGATGCTCAGGGGACCATCTGGGATGCTGGGAATCGAATCCTAGTTGGCTGCATGCAAGGCAAACGCTCTACCCACTATGCTATCCCTCCAGTCCCACAGACCAGTTTTTTAAAAAAACTCCTGGTTTTGTAGGACCTAGGTTTTTTTTTTGTATGTATAGTTTTTTTGTTATATAAATATGTTTGTATATAAACATACAAATATGTTTATATTTGTTGTTTGCTTGCTTTGTTTTGGGGTCACACCCAGTGGTGCTCAGGGTTTACCCTTAGGCTGCGCTCAGTCTTGGTGTGACTGGGGGACTAAATGTGGCGCCAGGGATTGAACCCAGTTAGCCACATGCAGTGCAAGCACCCTGCCTGCTGCACTGGTCCTGTTTATAGTTTTATTTTTTATTTAGAGAAAGCCACACACATGCCTGACTCTGGTGCTACTGATTTTTAGTTGTGTTGCTTGCACACGTGTTTCCTGGGGCCGTTGATCAAGTCTGTACCCTTTCACTGTGATTCTTATGCACATTCTGGTTATTGTGGCCATCAAGGCTGTACAGTTACTCCCATGGGTTCTCTGCCAGGGATTGCCCCTCTTAGTTGTGGTGTCACACAGCGTTAGTGGTACTTAGCAGGTTTCCTACCTTCTGTTTGTACTCAAACATACTTGGTGTGGTTGACTGGCAATCACATAAGGGAATGAGAGCAGAGTTGCCAGGATCACACTCATCACATGTTGTGGTAGTAGGACTTGAGTTCATGGCTTGGTAATTGTGAGGCAAGCATTCTACATCACTGAGTTGTTCCACTAGGTCCTGTGGTACTTTGTTAAGGGTTATGCTAGGAAATCAATACACACACATTACTTTCTAATGATTAGAAAGTGATTTTTATTTGAAAGTGAAATAATGCCATGATTAGCATGAAGATCAAACCAAAGGTGAAGGTCTCTCATGAAACTTGCCCTGACAGTTCCCATGAGCTACACTAGAACCCGTGTTAGGAGCAGCTCCTATGGAGTGATTGATCTGTGTGCCTCACCTTTCCTCTGCAGGGCTGAATCCCCAACGAAGGTAGGGGCCGGGTTCATCTTTTCTTCTGACAAGGTGTAGAACAGAAGGTCCCAGAAAGTGTTTGCCTTTTGAATCAAAGAATAAGTGAATAAGGAATTCCTACTAGTTCTAGAAAAACTGTTAGAAAAGCTTTCAGATGTAAATCAGGGCAAGAGGAAATGAGCTAAAACAAGATAACACCCTATGGATGATGTCGAAGATGAGAAAAAAAGGAAAGTTGCGGGGGAGGGCAAGGAGAGATCTATAGTGTTAGACTCCAGCTGCCTTTTCCAAAATCAAATTGTTTGTCAAACAAATATAGAGATTTAAACCATTTCTCTTAGTATGGGGTCTCTAGGAATTTTTTATACACCATTAAAAGTTTTGGGATTTTACAGGAATAGGAGGAAATTAAGTTGTATTATCTACTATTTAACTGTTGGTTCCCCTGACTCTCATTATTTTAAGGCACACGGGGGCTGGGAATGACTTTGGAGTCCTCTGTATCATAGTCACATCAACCCACCGAGCACTCTTCAGGGCGACTCTTCTCATCCTTAGTCGACTTTCTTAGCTCTGTACCCCAGCTGTGTCTCTCCGCTTTAGTCTTATGTTGTGATGGTCCTTCAGAGCTGAGGAATTTGTACAGGGAATCGTGTATTTTTTTTTTCATTAAAAGAAGATAGAAGGGGGGGTATACCTGGGATATCAGTGGTGGGGAATGTGCACTGGTGGAGGGATGGGTGTTTGACCATTGTGCGATTGTAACCCAACCATAAAAGCTTGTAACTATCTCACAGTGATTCAATAAAATTGAAAAAACAAAAAAAGAAGATAGAATGTGTGTGAAGGAAACCACCATTTGAGAGCACCAGAGGTCTTTCAATGACGGACATCCCATTAATCCCAAATGACACTGGCGGTTCTTGCTTGACCTTTGGTGACTGCAGACAAGGACAGGGAGGTTTATGCCACTCCAGAATAAGGCAGGGGGCAGAGGAGGGTATTTGGTGCTTCCAAGAAGCAGACAACAAACATAATTAGATGTGCAAGAGATTTATGGGGGGCAGTGCTTATGAAGGATAAATGGGAATAAGCAGAAACCTTAGATAATGTAGGTCTGACACCTACAAAAGGAAAGGGAGCATGAGGAGGGGAGGATGAGAAGATCTTTAGCCAGCAGCAGCGCTAGGGAGCTTTCGCCAGTCTTATGACAGGGTTCCCTCACTTAATTTCCCATTAGTGTCCTGCCTCACAGAAAGAGGTCAGAACTTGTGACCCCCTAGCTGGGAGCAGTGCAGGGTGCCGAGGTCAAGTGGACTAATTCAGAAGGCTGGCACTGGGATGGCAGTTGTTTCTGCTCCTGGCAGAGGAAAACTCACTGGGAGAATTTTTGACAGGGGTGGGGTGAAGTGGGGTGCAGGTGGGATGAAGTCTGATGTCCTGGATTTGTATTCAAGCTCTATCCTTTGATTATGAAAACCATTGCCTAACTTGTCTAATCTCCAGATTGCCTCACTTACTGTAAAATGGAAATCGCTGAAGTACCCAGCTCAAAGAGGCATTGGGAAAAATAATATAACTCACGTAAAATTATAAGCATTTTGTGTAGTATTTAACAAACTCAATAAGCGTTAACTCAGTCCATGGAGTTCCAGAAGTTTCCATCCTCAAGGAATTCTTTTTTTACTTTTCAAAAACTTTTATAAAGTTGTTCATGACGATTTATTACATTCAATATTCTATCACCAGTCCCACCACCATTACACTTTACCATCACCATTATTTCCAATATTCCCAACCACCACCTAAGCCTGCCCCAACTGCAGACCATAAATATTTTATATTACTTGTTATGAATAATTTGCTAAAATAATCAAAAAGGTTTCCTTAGGAGAAAGTGTGCCAGCAGAAATACCATTTGCACTCCTACATTCATCGTGGCACTATTCACCATATCCAGAATCTGGAAACAACCTGAGTGCCCCAAAATAGACGAATGAATGAAGAAACTATGGCATATCTAAACAATGGAATACTATGCAGTTGTTAGGAAAAATTAAGTCGTGAAATTTGCTTATAAATTGATGGACATGGAGAGTATCATGCTGAGTGAAATGAGTCAGAAGGAGAGGGACAGATATAGAATAGAGGGGCTGGAGTGATAGCACAGCGGGTAGGGCATTTGCTTTGCACGCGGCCAACCCGCATCCCATATGGTCCCTTGAGCACCGCCAGGAGTGCATGAGTGCATGAGCCAGGAGTAACTTATGAAAGATAAATGAGATAAATAAAAGACACACACACACACAGGGACTGGCACACTAATTAGGATTTTTTCTGGCCTCTAGAATTTCATCCAGGTATCAGAATTCCCTAAGGATAGGTTGGGGAATTCCTGAGTAAATGAGCCAGGAGTAACCCCTGTGCGTCGCTGGGTAGGACCCAAAAAGCAAAAAAACAACAAAACAAAACAAAAACGGATATAGAATAGAATGACTGCATTCATTTGTTGTATATATATATATGTATGTACATATACATATACATATATATGATGTGTGTGTGTTAAAAGACTAATATCCATGGCCAGGAAAACAGGGGTTAGGACATGCTGGACAAGAACTGAGTGTTAAAAGTAGATAACACAGTATTGCAAACCACAATGCCCCAAAAGAGAAAGAGACAGACGAGAGAGATGATGGGGGAGGGAGGGAGGGAGAGGGGGAGAGAGAGAGAGAGAGAGAGAGAGAGAGAGAGAGAGAGAGAGAGAACAAAAGCTCCTGCTATCGAGGCAGTAGGGAGTGAGGGGTGGGGGATGATGGGAGGGAGCCTGGAAACACCGGTGCTGGGAAATGTACACTGATGGAGGGATGGGTGTTGGAGTACTGTATGACTGAAATCCAATCATAAACAGCTTTGTAAGGATCTATCTCACAGTGATTCAATCAAAAAGTCAAAAAAAAAAAGAAGAAAGTGTGTGAAGATTGTTGTATTTCATCCTGGAGCCAAAAAGCCCTTGTAAAAGAGATTACAACAAGGGCTTAATGGCTCCAGGGTGAGATATGTTGTTACCAGTTAAGACTTGTGTGTTAATATTTTCTTAACTGAGATTGATTGCCTTCTTCTTTATATCCTACCCAATGTGGTTGCTACTCCTGGTATATCAGTAGTGTAGAGTTTGGGATGTCTCTCCAGAAATTCTAAAATTTTGAATGGAATGATACAGGTGTAGTTAAATTTTTAACACAATAATGACTTTGGGGTCCAAAAGCTCTTTGCAGCTTGTTGATCTCTTGTGAGATTTATTTGTGAGTCTCTGGATTGTGGCAGGTTAACAAACTTATATGTCGCCAGAGGCAGTTCGTGGGTGTGACTGTCAGACTCCTGGAAGAATAGAGAGATGAGGGAACGTTCCCATCTCTGATTCCATGAGAACCTGGAGATTTGGGTCACAAAATCTATCTGAGTTTTTCAACTAATTCATTTCTGGATGAGGCTCGTCCTGAGCCTGTGGAGTTTGGCTTTGAGCATAGCGGTGATTGGAATGTGGAGGTTTTCAGCTACTGGGGCTCTGTTTGGGTGGGTCCTGGACTCACCCCCTATCCCCCCACTCCACCCCCACCCAGGGTACCTATTCTTGGGGAATTCTGACAGCTGGATGAAATTCTAGAGGCCAGAAAAAGTCCTAGTTAGTGTGCCAGTCCCTGTGTGTGTGTGTGTGTGTGTGTGCGTGTGTGTTTGTGTATCTCTTCTGCATCATCCTAATGTTATCCTTTCTCCTGCTCCTTGGAACAAAAGCATTCTCTACCGAACTTTACTCCTTAATACTTAATATATGGATGGGAAAAGGACATTTTCCTCAGGTCCCTGCCTGCTTGATAGAGCTGCTAGACCCCACCGGATCCCCCTTTGAAACTTTTCCTTGAATTTAGTAGGTTTTTCTATTTATCCTGACTTTTTCCTCTCTGAGGTCAATAATGCTGTAAACAGAGAGCTCAGGGCTCAGTCAAGCAAATTACAGACTATTGAAAAGGTCATCTCAGTAAAGTACATCACTATAATCCACAGAATATACGAGGCATATAATCCACAGAATATACGAGGCATTAAAATCCTCATGCCTCGACTTTTGATCAGAATTTATAGGAGATGAGAAGAACGAACTGCCTCACTGCTTTTTTATGGCCAAAATTAAAAGAGGAGTCAATTCACTTAACCCTTGCCAATGTACTTAAATTCATTCAACTACCTTCAGTGTTCAAAGAATTCTCTAACTCAATGTGATGGGGGAGCTATTACATTGAAACCTTTCCTAAAGACAAAAGGAGAGAAAGGAGATGAGTGTTAATAGTATCAGCTGGTAAGACCCCATTACACAATGAGATAGGGTGGGGGTGTCAGGGACATGATGCTGTTTTCACAAGTGCTTGCCTTGCAAACTACACAGTTCTATTACTCTGTACACACCAAGCAGAGTGGTTGTTACTAAAACTAGTGGCTTTGCCATCTAGGAAGAGAGTAGACAGAGAAGAATCCTCAGTATATAAGAAATTCTAAGGTCTGGAGAAATAGTACAGCAGGTAGGGTGCTTTCCTTGTATGTTGGATACGGTTCCCTGAATACTGTCAGGAATTCAGGAGAGATCCTTCAGCACAGAGCCAGGAGTAAGCTCTAAGCACCACTGAGTGTTTTCCCCAAACAAACAAAAACAAAATGATGAAAGGATTCTAGATGAAGCAGCTCTAGGGCTTCCAAGTCCCAAATATATATGTGTGTGTGTATATATATAAATCAATTTGGAATTTGGGGACATAAGATGCATGCAAGCACCTTCACACCTTCACCTCTGTACTATCTCTCTGGCCCTGAACTAAAAATACTTTTAGGAACTGGACCCTTTGAGAAATTACCTAGGAAAAAGCTTATTCACCCCACAAAATCTCAGAACTAACACTATGAATTATATTACTGTCTAACCTTTTGCAAAACTTAAATTTTGTTGTCTTCTGAGAAACTGCATCAAGAGAAGACCAGAGGGAATGAGCATTAATTGTATACCACATGCCAGGCATCAACTCTCATTGGCCTTATGAAGGATGTATTATCCCTATCTTACAGATGTGAATGCTGAGACTCAGAAAGGTCAAGAACATCATGCAAGGTTCTATGTTTTTAGATGGCTGAGCTATCTAATTTTCCAGATTCCACTCTGAATCTATCTGCTTTAGCTCCAAATTCCATGTTCAGTCTAATAATCCTGCAAGGCCCATTACTAGGCCATATCTGTGGGACTCCACGTGTGTGGGAGCAGCCTTAATTCAAGAACCAACTCCTTTTAATTTGAATGCACTGTCACTGTCATAGCACTGTCATCCCGTTGTTCATCGATTTGCTCGAGTGGGCACCAGTAACGTCTCCATTATGATACTTGTTTTGTTTTTGGCATATCAAATATGCAATTTGAATATCAATCAAAAACCTGTCTATGTCCAAAAGTGCTCCTCACTAATTGTTCTAGTTTTTTTGTTAGGGACTGATTTCTTTGGCAGCAGTTCTGACTATTTTTGATGCTTTATTTGCTAAGGTGTGGATCCTGATGGCAGTGGACCACCATGGGTTACCTGTGGAAGTCAGAAGGATGGGATTCAGCTGTACCACTCTGCCTCCTAACTTCTCTATTTCAGAATGTGTATCTTATCTCATGATATTTCACTTCTAACTAGAATCACATTTTGTGTTTGTGTGTGGGACCAGGGATTGAGTTCAAAATTTTACACAAACAAGATGAGTGCTCCACCCCTGAGACACATCTCTGACCCCCTTTATTATTTATTTATTTTTGGCTTTTTGGTTCACACCCGGCAATGCTCAGGGGTTACTCCTGGCTCTACACTTAGGAATCACTCCTGGAAGTGCTGGGCGACCATATGGGATGTCGGGGATTGAACCCAAGTTGGCCATGTGTAAGGCAAGCGCCCTACCCACTATACTATTGCTCTGGCCCTCTGACCCATTTTTATAATTAAATCTACCTTTTCTAGTCCACCTGGCTCCAGTCTCTTGACCATGCTTCAAATTTGAACGATGGAGAAAACCTCATCAGGATACTGGTATCATATAAAACAGCAATTTGTTTTAGGAAGTAGTATATAAGATGTTTAGGATTTTCCTAAAAACAGAGTTTTAGGAAAATATTGAATATATTCCTCATTATTTTCTCTTACAGTTGTAAAAGGGCAATTGCTATTTCTATAAATCTGATTTTAAAATACTTAGGTGCTATATTAGAATATACCAGCAGAGGGGAGTAAAGGAACACAAAATATCTTTCAGTTTAGTATATGTGTGTGTGTGTGTGTGTGTGTGTGTATGAGAGAGAGAGAAAGAAAGAAAGAAAGAAAGAAAGAAAGAAAGAAAGAAAGAAAGAAAGAAAGAAAGAAAGAAAGAAAGAAAGAAAGAGAGGGAGAGAGGGAGGGAGGGAGGGAGGGAGGGGGGAGGGAGGGAGGGAGGGAGGGAGTGTGTACACAAACAGGGCAGCAAAGTCCTCAAATCCATTCTTAAAACAAAACTATTGAGGTATACTGCAGTGTACAATGGACTGGAGCTATAGCACAGCGGGTAGGGCATTTGCCTTGCATGAGGCCGACTCTGGTTCGGTTCTCTGTCCCTCTCGGAGAGCCCGGCAAACTACCAAGAGTATCCTGCCCACACGGCTGAGCCTGGCAAGCTACCGATGGCGTATTCGATATGCCAAAAATAGTAACAAGTCTTACAATGGAGACATTATTGGTGCCCGCTCAAGTAAACGATGAACAACAGGACCACAGTGCTACAGTGCTACAGTGTACAATAATACTAATGATATTTCATGCATAAATCATTGCAACACCACACCCACACCAAGGGGATTCACTTCCCTCTACCAAGGTCCCAGATGCCCTTCAGCAATGCCCTCCCCACTGCTGCTGCCGCCGCCGCCGCCGCCACCAACACACACACACACACACACACAAACAAAAAAAACAAAAACAAAAACAAAAAACAACTCTGCCCCAGGCTACGTTCTGTGGACCATCTTTCTAATTCTGTTGCCTTTGGCTCTTTGTTGTTCCATTACGGTGGTTTTTAAATCCCAGGTATAAGAGAGACCTTTCTGTGTCTGTCCTCCTCCTTCTGACCGACTTCACTCAGCATGGTATCTCCAGATCCGTCCGTCCATGGATCAGCAAATTACATAAAAACCCATTCTTTTTAATTGGTTAGTAGATCAACATTAACACATAAAATTTCATGAATTGTTCAGTGACAGAGGCAAATAAATGATCTCTAGATTACAATGACATTGGCTCGATTGGAAGTTACAGGAAATGAGAAGAATGAATTATTTCAGTGAATTTTTATGACTAAATTTGCCACTTCCCAGCTCAGCAGCAGCATCCGTGTCACTGTTCGTGCCTGACCTGGAAGGGAAGTGCCTTGGGAACTTGGAGGAAACGCCTTGAAAACCTTGGAGGTGGCCTCTGTTGTGTCCTTCCCCCTCTCCTTCAGGGCTCTCCTGGAAAGAGACCCTATCACTCCTTCTCTTTCAGCACCCCTTCTTCTTCCACCCTTGGGCCTCACTTCTCACCAGCTTTGTCCCCTCACTCATTGTTCTGAGGTCCCTTCAGCCAGGGTTGTTCAAAGACAAATACCTGCCCTCCCACCCCCCACCCCTGCCTTGTCCTGTGCACATTCTGTCCAACAGGAAAGGGTTTGCTCTTGTGGAACCAACTGAACCGTCCTGGATATTTCTGGTCCAAGGCTCCCTTTAGGTGGACCAGCCTCTCAGGGCCAGGTCCCCATCCAGTACTGTTTGAGAACAAGGAAATGAAAGGATCACTTTCTCTAGTCCTCCCCTTTCCTGTATTTCTTCCCTCTCCCTTCCAATAAAACCAGAAAACACTAGAGTTTATATATATATATGTACATATACATATACATACATATGTATATATTGATGTTGGGTTGGAGCGATAACACAGCGGGTAGGGCATTTGGCTTGCACTCAGCCAACCTGGGTTCGATTCCTCCACCCCTCTCAGAGAGCCTAGCAAGCTACTGAGAGTATCTCGCCTGCACAGCAGAGCCTGGCAAGCTACCCGTGGTGTATCCTATATGCCAAAAACAGTAACAAGTCTCACAATGGAGACATTACTGGTGCCCGCTCAAGCAAATCAATGAACAACGGGATGATAGTGATATAGTGATTGATGTTGTAGATCTAGGTTAAAAAAAAAAGGTGTTTGACTGCCTAAAAATAAACAAATAAATAAATGAATGAATGAATAAGTTTGAGACTCATGACATTTTATTTTTCAGAGTTCCTGAAACTACATTGAGATCAATTTTACTTCACTAAACTAAATGTATTAATTTTGAATGTCTAGTTTTGTTTTGTTTATATACTTGTCACTGGTTATTCATGTAGAGTGAGATTCCAGGGGCTGGAGCAATAGTACAGTGGGTAGGCCATTACTTGCACATGACTGACCCCAGTACCCCATATGGTCTCTTGAGCCTGCCAGGAGTGATCCCTGAACATACAGCCAGAAGTAAGCCCTGAGCATAGCTAGACGTGCTGCCCCCAAAAATAAAGAATGAGATTTTAGTGAAAAGCATTTTCTTTTTTAAATTACATTTTAGAGTCATTTTATTTCAGAGTTCCTAATTTGGAATCCACAGATTTCTTAAGGTCTTTTTATTTATTTATTTATTTATTTTTACAGTTACAGATTTATACATTTTTGTGCTCATGTTTCTCCCTTACAAAGTTTGATAACCCATCCCTTCACCAGTGCCCATTCTCCACCACCAGTAAACCCAACATCCCTCCCCCCCTCCCCAGTCCCGTCTCCCCCCACCCCACACTGCCACTATGGAAGGGTATTCCCTTTTGTTCTCTCTCTCTGATTAGGTGTTGTGGTTTGCAATAAAGGTGTTGAGTGGTCATTGTGTTCAGTCTCTAGTCTATATTCGGCCCGCATCATCTTTCCCCCACATGACCTCCAACCACATTTTACTTGGTGTTCCCTTCTCTGAGTTGCCCAGAATGAGAGACCAGCCTCCAAGCCATGGAGACAGCCTCCTGGTACTTATTTCTACTATTCTTGGGTGTTAGTCTTATAGTCTATTATTCTATATTCCACAGATGAGTGCAATCTTTCTATGTCTGTCTCTCTCTTTCTGACTCATTTCACTTAGCATAATACTTTCCATAAAAGCATTTTCTTTTTAAAAAAATTTTTATTAGTGAATCTCTGTGAGGCACAGTTACAAACTTAGGAACTTTCATGTTTGCATTTCAGTCATACAGTGATTGTTTACCCATCCCTCCACCAGTGCCCATTCTTCTACACCAATGTTCCCAGTATCCCTCGCACCGTCCCTACCCCATCCCCCACCACCCCATCCTACCTCTGCGGCAGGGCATTCCCTTTTGTTCTCTCTCCTTTTGGGTGTTGTAGTTTGAAATAGAGGTATTGAGTGGCCATCATGTTAGGCTTATAGTCTACTTTCGACACGCATCTTTCAACCCAAATGGGTCCTCCCAACATCCTCTACTTGGTGTTCCCTTCTCTGTCTCAGCTGCTTTTTCCCCTAGCATGTGAGGCCAGTTTCCAAGCTGTGGGGCAACCATTCTGGTCCTTATCTCTACTACTCTTGGGCATTTTCAATGCAGCATTATGATCCTGCAGATATAACTTTTTCAGACATGCACTGTCTTATTTAGATGAACACAATCTGTCATCTAAATAAAGGGATGCCTTTTCAAAAATTTAGGAGCAAGTTCACACATATACACACAAACAAACACAGGCATCCCTTTGAAAAGATGGTTATTTACCTCAATAGATGCTAATTAATGTTTCAAAACCTTTTCCTCTGAATATGACATAATAGAACATATTAATCCTTTCTTATTCCTAGTGAGAATTGATGCAGCTATCATTGTCAACAACCTGAAATATACATTGAGTGATTCCTCTGGTAGGCATTAGAAGACACAAAGGTTTTGGAGACTGTTTCCTTAATGGGGAGCAGCAATTTAGTTGAGGAAGCAAAAGAGTATATTTTACAGTGAGATATTTCTCGTATAAATGAGGCCAATCACAAGTAGGTGGCAACACTAGTATCTAACCAAGGTATTACTTAGTTTCTACCAAATATTTATTCAATTCATAGTTCTCATAGGATAGTGTTAAAAATAAAGAGGAAATATAAAAGTATAATTGAGCAAAATTTAATCCCAATCATGCAGTGCAAAGCGATTAGTGCTGTGGTGTTCTCTGTTGCAGTAGAAAAATATTTATAGAGAAAAGGTGTAAGTAGGAAATTATTTGTTGATGATAACTTAAAGCCTACTTCACTATGATTGTTTGTCCTTAAGCTTTATTTTTGTAACCCTAAGCCTTAGAGTTTGGTTTGCATGCAAACCAAGTCTCCATGTAAGATTACTTAATTAATTGTGTAGCCAGAGTGCTGTGAACACACTGGAAAACATTGCTATTTACTGAGTAGTGTGTAAGATCTTTCATTCATATTGACCTTATTTAGTCCCAGGAAGCCAAATGTTGCTAGAAGAACTTGAAGGTTTATCTGTTGACACACCTGATTCCACAATGTATCATTTGATTCAATAGATTTAATTTGTTACTGGCCTTAGAGGTTAGCATATCCAATGACTGAGGAATTCTAGGACTGTTGAGGAGAGTCTGATGAGAAAATGGAATGTTAGTGGGCTCAAAACAATGTAAGCATTAGAATATTCAAAGAAGAGTGAAAAAACAGTCCAGGTGAGTAAGAGAGGAATTATGCACTAGAAAGAGTTAAAAGAATGGTGAGTAATGAAAGGGTTCACATAGTGGAAATTACTTAGTCTTCCAGAGTTTTAGCTCTGCAAAAAAAGATAGTATTGTTCTGGATAAAACACCCATTCTCTGGGAACAACCGCAACAGGTTTCTCATTCCCTAAATTGGTTGATGCAGATATATCAAATAGCAAATATACTTCACAGACTGGGAAATAAATGAGATTATGTGTACAGGTTCCCTTGCTACAGTGAACACTCCATCAAAATTACTTCCATTTCCCTTCCTTCATTGTCACAATTCATCTTAGAAATACCATTCTCCAATTATAAAAAAAAGGAAGTGGGTAAGTATTAGATATAATAAATCTCGTGATGTACACTATCAATGGTTTTTATAATAAATATAAGCATACATAATAAAGATTGCATTTCTCTATAACCTTCTTATGCTTTACACTAAAGAAAAGAGTCCCCTGATGCTCATAAAAGTGCTTATACTTGTCCATCTATAATTTTTGATGGCACATATTTTCTGTATAATAGATGAGAATGTTTCTAAGTGAAATGATTAACAACACTTTAGAATTAACCTAGTTTCTGCTCTGGAATAAACATAGATTTTTTAAAAAATAATTTAATTTTGCTTCATGGGCAAACATTTAAAATATTCCAGCATAAAATGATAAAATTTTGGTGAGGGAGGGTGTTGATTCAGTACCCACCCTTATATAGTTCCAGGGATCAGACTAGTGTTGGCATCATTGAATGGCAAGTGTTTAATTCCTGTACTATCTCTCCATCCTCAGCAAAATTTTTTTATGATAAATTTTCTTTGTATTTTTTTATGATAAATTTTACTTTTCATTAAAATTGCTATAAGGGGGAAAGGGGAGAAAATGAAATGGACTATGGAGTTACATTTGCACTTTAAGTACATGTATTTCTTGTGTCAGGCCATTTTGGTATATGTTAATGAAGTGGTTGCTTAGCAACTGTGCCATCAGTGGACCTAGGATTCCAGTTTTGCTGGGAAACCCTGAGGAGCAAGCAATACCTAGGAGAGTCCTTCTGTTGTTTTTTGTATCATTCAAAGTAAAGATGGTTTTTTTGCAAAAGATTTCACTGGAGTTCAAATTATTTAAAGAGGGGTAGAAATTTAGAAAATGGGATTTGTACTTCTATTGTTTTAACAACGGAGAGAGATGTTGCTCCATATTTCATGTTTGCTTAGAATTGGGGAACTTTCTATAAAGTGCCAGAAAGAATGACCTCACTTACACAAGGGTGATATGTACCCACAAAATCTGTTTTTTGCTTTCTTGAGGAAGAAGGGACTGTCCTTGTGCCAGGGTTAAGGTGTCTTCTTGCACTATGAGTCCTTCAGTTTTTCATTTCAATACCTTGTGGATTTATCTCTTCCCATTTATTCTCATACTTTCCATCTCCACTCTTTTTTTATTTTCTCCAGCTGAAAACACACTCATCTCAAGATAGAATAGGGGTCAAGGCACTTGCTTTGCATCAACTGATCCCATTCCCTAGTGGAAAGATGGGTGTTGGAACATTGTATGACTGAAACGCAATCATGTACAATTTTGTAATGCTCTATCTCACGGTGATTCAATAAAAAAAGATCTTACGTTTCCTTTCACTTATTCAGCTGCACCTCCTACCCCTTTCTTCCTCTAGAGAGCCCTAAAAGAGAATTCTACCTTTTTGTTTATTTTTGAGCCACATGTGACTGTGCTCAGGGTTTACTCCTGGTTTGACACTCATAGATGACTTCTGGCAGGGCTTAGGAAACCATATGGAATACCTGGGATCGAACTTGGGTCAGCCTCTTGAGCACAAGCAACTTACCCATGATACTATCTCTGAGGTCCCTGAAAAAGTATTCTATACTGAAAGTTTTCAATTCCTCACCTCAGATTACTGTGACTTGGGTACTGTTGTTTTTAATCTCCTGGAAACATTCTGGTTGAAATTACAATAATCTGCTTGCTCAATTCACTGCACAAATTTGAGAGAACTCTTCTGACTCTTCAACTTGTTCGTACATCTCTAACCGTGTAAGTGATGACCTTCTTTGGAGTTTTAATCCTGATATTTCCTTCTATTCTTGGTCTGCTTGAATAACGTCATCTCCCCGTAGGACTTTACCAATTTTCATAGGACTTCCAAATATGCTCGCATACTGAGACTTCATTCCAAGGTTCCAGGCTTATTTTCCTGACTCCCCCTCTAAGAGCCTCTGTTTCAACATCTCGTACATATTATGCCTCTTGAACATGATCCCCAGTGAACACCAGGAGTTCGCTTCTTGGTCTTCTGTTATTTTCGTTAATGCCTTCACTATCCACCCAGTTTCCCTTGTCAGGAATCTGAGTCATCCTGAATTCCTCAGCGTCCATTAAATGCCACATCCAACCCCTCATCAGAGACCCTATATTCAACCCCTAACTGTCACTTGAATCTTTTCCTACATTAACATCCCCCACTGAATTGAACCCATTTCAGGGCAGTTGAAATTTCCAAATATTCATCCTTACTGTCAGTCTTGTCTCCCCCATGCTTCTTCCCTCTCTACCCATGTCCCCTCAGGCAACTCTTTATGTTTCCAATCCATGACATTTCACTTCTCAGGTCATGGAAGTGACATTTTCTTTTAGAGCACAGCATATGAGATCTGGTATCTGGTTTACTCCTTCATTTCAGCATCAACTTTGTGATTTCCTTTGTCATCTTCCTTGTGTCTTTATCCCACTTCACCTCAAATTCTTTTTATTTGTGGGGAGGATGTCGGAGGGGGAGCACACACAGTGGTGCTCAGGAGTTACTGCTGGTCCTGCACTCAGGAATTACTCACGATGCTGGGGGACTACATGGAATGCTGCAGAGCGAACCTTGGGTCGACCATGTTCAAGGCAAACACCATTCCCACTGTGTTATCTCTTTAGCCCTGATCCATCCCACATTTTGTGGTCTGATAACATCTATAAGAAACAACTGGTAATTTCCAAAACTTGAACATTCTCCTATCCATTTGCAAATGACAACCCCTAAGCTTTTATTTCCCCTCCTTCTCTGCCTTAGGAACTTGATGCTTCAGGAATCAGATTCTTAGGAGTCATCCCAAACAGCTAAGCCCATCTCCTGAATGTATTTTGACATGGATTTCATTGTTTTTATGTAAATGTCGTGTACTAATTCTGATTTATAGGTTTGTCTCTGATGCTGAAGAGATTGTCAGCTCTTTTGAGGCCCATCAGATATATACATATATTTTAAATTTGTATCTCTTTTTCCTTGCACCAAGTATGTGCTAAAAAAGAATGAGTGGATGGAGAAAACATAAACTAAGATATTTCAGAAGCCAGGATGTTAGAGCTTTAAAACAGAATGTAACAGAAGTTGTAGAACTTGCTAGTCTAAACTTATACTCCTACTCACTAGGATATCTATTATTTAAAAAATCTAAACAAGTAGGAAAAAGCATATAACAGGTATTGGTTATGATGTGAAGAAATTTGAGCCATGTACACTGTTGGTGGAAACCATAAAAAGAGTTGACCTCCAAATAGCAGTCACCAATCATTCAACAAGTAAACCTCAATTTGAGCTGATTCTTTGGTCTTTCACAGTCCGTTACCAGGAGGAAGCATCGCAAACTTTCCCAGAAGGGTTTCAGAAATTTCCTTTTCCTTAACCTACACATTTTTATCTCTCCCATGGAAAACATAAACACCAGGGGTGAAATGGAATTCAGGACTCTTAAATGATCCCTACTCTAATATGGTTCATTTTCCATCATTGAACCTTTGGGGTTACTTCAATAAAAAGTCCTGTTAGCCACTGAAATTGAGCAATTGATTCAAACTGATGAAACTGACAAGGAGAGTTTGAAAATTGCCACATGCCTTGGGTGCAATAGGAAATCCCTGATACTAATACTACTTTCCCCCAAATATGTGGCTTGGGAACCCAACACAACCCCCAGTTGTGGTTCTTCATCCCTTCCAAATCTGTAGGAAGTGCATCTCTGCTTGTATGAGCCCCACCATTTCTGAGCTGCCTGGGAGCTATGGGAAAACATCATTAACTCAATCTGTGTTAACCTGAAATGCCAAAAACAAAAATAGCATCAAGGAGATCACTTTTTTGGATCCTGTTATTTCATGTAAGATTCTATTTTCCCTTAAGCTACTTTGGCTTGCTGGCCATATTTCTCATTACAACTAATCTTTGATTTTATTTTCCAGCTTTATTGGGATGCACTGACATATAAACTTGGGTAAAGTACACATTGTACTGAAGGTATATAATGTGATTATTTGATGCATATGTATATATACATATTACAGAATTATGGCCACAATAAAGTTAGTTCACATATTCATCACTTATATAATTATGCTCTGTGTGTGTATTTGTGTGTGTGCCCCTGCGCATAAGACCTTTTGAAATCGACATTTTTTTTTACAGCTGCTCTTGTAAGATTTTATTTTGCATTCAATTCTGCCTGTTAGCAAGGCTTATTACAGAGAAGGGGAATTATCCTTTTCTCTGTGCAGTGGCAGGAAATGGAGGAGCAGGTTCATTACATTGTAACCTCTCCTCCCTAGTCCCACAACATAGCTAGGCAGATGGATCCAAGTAAAAGTGAATTTCTTTTAAAAGGAGGCTTAATGAGAGAAATCACAAGACCTAAAGTTCTCTAGAGACTCTTTAAAGAATGTGGCGGAGGCTATACCAGGCTTGGGGGCAACCTCTTATACTTGGAGGTATTGGAGGATATCTAGGCAGTGATATGTGTTTTCTTCTGAGATGCCTCAGGCAAAGGACCAATAATAATGTAGCACTGTAGCATTGTCCTTCCATTGTTCATCTATTTGCTCCAGCTGGCACCAGTAATGTCTCCATTATGAGACATGTTGTTACTGTTTCTGTCATATCCAATATGCTGTGGGTAGCTTGCCAAGCCCTGCGGTGAGGGTGGGATACTCTTGGTATCTTGCTGGGCTCTCGGAGAGGGATGAGGAATCGAACTTGGATCAGCTGCATGCAAGGCAAAAGCCCTACCCACTATACTATCGCTCCAGCCCCAATAATAATGTATTAAATATTTTTCTTTATTTGCATTACCATTTGGGGTGAGGGAGAGTATGAGATTGCTACAGAGCCACGGGTTGGCTCCTTCTCTCCTCCAGCAGATTATTCTCAAAAACTACTGTTTGGTTTTCTGACCTCAGCAGAAGTATAATTTGTTTTGTTTTCTTGTTCTTTGGACTTCCCATGCAGTGCTCATGGGACCTGTGGGGATACTTAACCCCACTATGTGGACCTGATGGTTCAATGCCCAAACCAGGCTACCCCTAGCTTTGGGGGCAGGTGGGAGGAACATGCAGTACCAAAGATCAAACTCAGTGCCTTGTGTGTATAAGGCATGTGTGCTAACATCTTAGGCTAAATCCCTAGATTCTAGAATTATTACTGAGAGTCATATGATTCTAATTTACCTCTAAAGATAACCCCTTAGAAACTTAAAGAAATCAGAACAGGGCCGGAGCAATAGTACAGCAGGTAGGGCGATCAGGGTTTGATCCCCGACATCCCATATGGTCCCCCAAGCACTGCCAGGAGTGGTTGCACTGCCAGGAGTGGTTCCTGAGTGCAGAGCCAGGAGGAATCCCTGAGCGTTGCTGTATGTGACCCAAAAAGTAAAAACAACAACAAAAAAGAAATCAGGACATACTTCAAAGTCAAAGCAATCACTAAAAATAATAAATAGACCATAACTGAACATTCTTAATTACAGCACCAGCACATGAAATCTATGATATGTGGTTAATAGTCCAGCACCAGATACCTGGATATTTGAATACTTTTTTTTTTTTTAATTTTATTGAATCACCATGTGGAGGGTTACATAGTTCTCAGGATTATGTCGGTTATACAATTCTCAAACACCCTTCACTTCACCAGTGCCCATCTTCCATCACCAACCCCCCCAGTATACCTGCCGCCCCCTCCCACCTCCCCAGTCCCAACCCTTGCACATGATATGTTTCACTTCGTTTACGCCTTATTTCGATTACATTCCATGTTTCAACACACAACTCACTACCGTTGTTGGGGTTTCCCCCAAAAAAGAAAAGCAGTCCTATTGCCAAGGAGGCATTTGATAGTTCTCCATTGCTAAGAATATAGAGATATTAAGTCCCGCTGTTTGTTACATAGTTTTTCTTTTTCCCCCTTGCCCCGCGCCACCGAGTTCACGCCTGTTTTAGTAATCGCCACGCTGCCTGACAAGGGAAAAAAAACCGAAAAGGATGGTTATTTCCCGTCATCAGCAGGCGTGGGGCTCTGGCTTAGTTGATAGACTAGTAGAGTATCTGCAAGCAGTCTCTGGAACCGAAGGTCTTGCGCTGGTATCGGCTCCGGCTCGAGATTCCACCAGCGTCCCGCTGTTCCTTGTACATAATTTTTCCCCTTATATCCCATTCCCACGCCACCAGGTCTGTTCGCTTAATGGACATCACACTGTAGTTGATGACACACCGCGTTTCTTCCCGAGAAAGAAGAAAATTTCTTCTCAGCCGGCGTGGGGATATAGCTTAGTTCAGTCTAGTGAGATGGCTACCACTTTGATTGCCTTCAATATTTCAGCAACAGACTTACTATTAGGATCTCCCACAAAAGTCCGCCCCATTAGAAAGGAACCATTACATATTGCTCATACTAAGATGACATTAAGTTGCGCGGCCGCGGCAGCGGCCGCGCGGTTTTGGGTTTCTGTATAAAGTCCAGGGAAAGTACAACCAGAAATAACATCACTACAAACTTTTACCCTTTTATGGTGCTCATAAGATGGAGAAACCTAGAGAGAGGCTCGGCGTCTCCGTTTTGCGCTCAGGAAAACCGCGGCCCCTGCGCTGTGCTCAGGAGGGAGGAGTGGAGAGAGAGACAGGTTAAAAGAATTGGGGGATGCCCGGGTCCCACCGTTTCAGCACGCCGTGGGGTCTCTGGTCCCATGCCGGAATTAGTTCAGTGGGCTGCTTGGAGTCCGAGGGCGCTCCCTCGGGCCCCTCCATCATGCTCGCTCCACAGCCGGGTCCAAAAGCGATATTTGAATACTTTTAAGACAAAGTCTAGAGCTTTCAGCTTTCTCTCCCTGACAAGCACAGATTCTGCAAACCAAGAAACCAGCTCTCACTAGGAACTAAATAGGCCATCACCTTGATCATTCAGGGTCAGAAGTGGCTGAATTCTGTCTCAGAAAGGTTACAGGGAATTTACTTTTCTTCCTTATACTCTGGACTCAAGGGTTGAAGATCATAGTGTCATTCTATTTCTGCTTTCCACTCCAGCCTCAAAGAGAGGTGTACTTTATTCGAACGCCTAGCTTTCTAACAATGACCTATTATGGTTTGTGTTCATTTGTTTATGTTTTTCTCCCCAATATTTTAGGATTTTTTTTGGCTAACTATTTGCTCTTTACTTCATAAGTTTGAATAGAAAAATAGGCAAATGATGATATCTGTTGTAAAGAAACATAAAAGAGTTGAGATGTTTTTGATACTGGCCTTTGGACCAGGTCAGAGAAGAGTCAGAAGTAAATGGGGGAAATTCTTATCTTTTTAGTTCTGGGATACTGAGGAGAACTTGGGACACTGAGAGACCTGTAAAAGCACCTTGTAAAGATTCTGAAAACAGTCACCAGAGTGTCACTTGTATTGTGGATCATAAAACAAGACTCCAGAGCTTATTCTAACTGCCTGTGTGGCTTAGCCTTTCTGGGTCTCCATTTTATTGCTTGTCAAATAGTAGTAAAAATAAAAAGAATTCTAAGATCTGTTAAATTGTTCCTGGTATTATATAAGTTTTCAGGTACCTAAAGAGAAATATATGGAAAATTATTTATTATGAATAGATATGTACTCCATGCTTTTATAAAGCAGAAATGAGCTTTAATACTCACCAAATTTGAACCAAGGTATAAGGAAGCAGCCCAAAACTTAATAGCCTTATGCAATTTTGCTTAATGAACTCTTTCAAATGGTAGGAAATAACTCCACACTTCTCTATACTGATCAGATGATATTTGAGATCTTTTTGTTTAGTTTCATACACTGCATTTAAAAGCAACTATACTACGTGTGTGTGTATCACAAATTTTGTACGATTCAGTGTCCTTATGTCTGATTTTGTTTGAAGCATCTCCATGGTGAAATTTGCTGGATCTATCTTATTCCTCTATTTCTTGTAAATTTTGGTGTATTTCTTGCATTTAGTTCAAGAAGTTTAATCAAATTTCAGTTCATGTTGTTGGTAATAACCCTGTATAGGTGATATTATATAATTCCATCAGGGGGTAACTCATTACCTCCTTTGTGAAGTACGTAGCCTTGGTAATCTTTTCCCCAAGTCATCCTTTCATTAGAAATTGCTAAATAGGGATATTGTTATTCTTCATATGCTAGTTGGAATTCTCCCACGCAGAGCCTTTTCCTCAGTTCCTAAGGCTGAAAATGAGATTGGATTATGCCCCTATCAGTTTTTAGAAACCATTGATTTCAGTCTTAACATCTGTCAAAGAGGGCTAATAAGACTCTGTTTTTGTTGTTCGGTTTTTATTGTCAATATTAGGAACTCAGACCTAGCACATGCTTAATGAGTTTTGACCCATGGCTGCTCATCTTCTTATGGGTTTTTAAATTGCCTCATTTTTGTTGATAAGAGACTGTTGAGTCTTTTAGATTCAATCATAATAATAGTCTTAGTTCAACCTGCTCCAACAAAATATTATAAACTTGGAGACATACGCAAGAGATTACATTTCTCAAAATTCTGGAATCTAGGAAGTTCAAGAATCTGGTATTGGCCAATTTAGTTCTTAGTGAGAGCTGGCTCTTGGTTTGCAGAATATGTACTTGTGAGAGAGATAAAGTACCAGTTTTGTCTTAGACTTAGAAGCAATCCGTAATTGCTACAGCCTCATGACCCACTTAGATCCCCTTTCCACATATTCTCATGTCTATTTATTTCTGGGTTTTGGGTCACACCTGGAAGTGCTCAGGGATTACTCCTGGCTGTGTTCAGGGGACTCTGTGTGGTGCTGGGGATTGAACTCAGTTTGGCTGCATGCAAGACAAGCACTGTACCCACTGTACTATCTCTCCTTTCCACATAACCTTACATAGAGGATTTTGAATTTCAACTTGTGGATTTGGGTGGAGATAGGCATGAAGGACATAAACAGAATCTGTAACAATAGTTTTGGATTGCTTCCTGGATTTTCTATTATGACAAGATGTTCCAAGCTCAGCTTGTGCATATTTTACAAAAACTTGGAAATTGTTTCTCCAAAAGGCATTTCTTCTTTTTTCCTTTTTTCCTTTTTTTTTTGGTGGGTAAGGCCTCCCCAGCAGTGCTTAGGACATCCAGAGCTCCTCCCAATGATTTTCAGCCTGCTGAGCCTGATGTTTTAATTTGAGGTCCCCCAAAATGGGGTGCAGCTCAGGCTTGGCAATGCCTGGAATTACTGGGCCACCCTGATGGTGTTAGGACCACATTGATGGTATTGAGGGCCTCTAGGACCACTCCCAGTGTGCTCTGTGATATTTATGGCTGTACCCCTAGATACCTGGGGGATCATGTAGTGCTGGGGATGGGATTAAAGCACATGCCTCATATAAGGCATGTGCTTTAACCCTAGTACTTGTTCTACAGTTTTAATATGTTTTCATATTTTTGAAAACATTTATTTTTGGTGGAAAGAGGGAAGTTTGAGCTTACTCTGGCTCTGCACTCAGGGATTATTTCTAGTGGTGCTCAAGGGATCATATGTAGTGTCAAATATTGAATTAGGGTAGGCTACACATAAGGCAAGTGCCTAACTTGCTGCACTAGGTCTCTAGGAGTGTTTATTATTTCTAGAATTTTTCACTGTACAAATATGGAAGGACTGGAGCAATAGCACAACCAGCAGGGTGTTTGCCTTGCATGCGGCTGACCCAGGTTTGATTCCTCTGTCTCTCTCAGAGAGCCTGGCAAGCTACCGAGAGTATTCCGCCCACACGGCAGAGCCTGGCAAGCTACCCGTGACATATTCAACATGCCAAAAATAGTAACAACAAGTCTCATAATGGAGACGTTACTGGTGCCTGCTCGAGCAAATCGATGAACAACGGGATGACAGTGCTACAAGTATGGAAAATACTTGTATTTTCAGCATTGTGAATTTATACTGATCCTAGAAAGAGGGTTCTCTCCTCACCGCTCCCCCCCTGCCCAAATGGTTGGCGGGTATTGAACTCAGTATCTCACATATGCAAGGCAACTTCTACCACTGACCCTCATCCCCTAGTCTTAAAAAGAGAATGTAGAAAATACTTAAGGAAAGTTTTGGGCGATACCCACTGGTACTTAGTGGCTGTTACTATCTCTGTGCTTAGAAGTGACACCTGGTGCTTGGAGAACCATATGAGATGCCAGGGACCTAACTGGGGTAGGCAGGAGGCAAGGCAAGTGGCTTAATCCTTACAATATCTCCCAGGACCCCAGAAAGAAGATATTTAATGACTCTAACTTTAAGGGATAAAAGAGCACACACAAATTCAAAAGGGACTTAAGAGAGCATGTAAGGCTTTAGGATAAACTATCCCAACAACAGCCACATAAAAGATTAAGTAATTGGACTTTTAAGACAGCTTATGTAGATGAACAGTACAAAGCTAGTAAGAGTTCTCAATACAAAATTACTCCCATTCTATACCTCCAGTACATATTCACCAATTAATAAACACATATTTAAGGCCTACTGGATGCCAAGGATGAGCCAATTAGAAGCACCAAGTGGCATGGATGCCCCTTACCTGGGAGAACTCAGTGCAGGGGTCTGAACTTTCATATCTCTGGAGAAATCAGGTAAGAAATGGAAATTAAACTCCCCCAGTGGTATCTATGTTAATTAAGTGGCATATGGCTCATTAAGAGGCTAACCAGTTCCATGTGACTGTGGTCATTGTGTAAGACTGACTCAGTGTCACCATGTTCCATGATTAAAAGAGTAAATACTGTAAATCCTTATTCAAAGAAAATCCTCAAATTAAAAATGGCTGACCGCTAAAATTTTTTTTAAAGTACTGTAAAGTGGAAGATGTTCAGAATTGCAGGTTTCAATTTGAATTATAAAATGAGAGCTATTATTTTATGAATTTTATTTAGAGGATAATGTGCTATAAATAATTATGACAAGAGTTTAGAGGAGGACATGATGGTCAACTGCTTAAGAACACACATATTGCTTAATCTTGCCTTTTAGAAAATTAAGGATAACATAGAAAATTAAGGGTAACATTAACGTACCAAGTTAGATTTGAATTTCAAGAACTCTCTGCCACTTACTTAAGCTGAAAAATAATGGCTCAGAGTTTAATGGCTTAAAACAATAAATATTGTTGCAAAACATTCATTGGACTAAGAATTTAAGAGCTGTTTAAGTGGATGATTTCTGAATTGGGGTCTGTGAGGAGGGGGCCCAAGGGTTTGTACTCGGTGGTTCAAGTGTCAGCTGAGTTTCAACCACCTGAACTTGACTAGAACCCCAGGGGACCAGATCCCCTTTCTGATAGGTTATTCCTGATGAAGACTGTGGGCAAGGGTCCTCAGCTGGTCCTTAAGGGATCTTTGTCTCAGGTTTCTAAATGTTCTCACACCATGAAGGTCTACTTCTCTCATAGGTAACGATCCTGAGAGAGGGGAGAGCAGGAGCCACTGTGCCTGTGACATTTCACTCTGTATTTTCTGCACAAGATCACTGCTACAAACGGGGCCCTAGTCAGTGCCGGAGTGGGTGACATACAAAGCTGGGATCAGGGTGGAGACCGGAGGTCATCTGTGTGGAAACAGTAGGCTCCATTCCCTGATTGACTTGCTTAAAAAGAAGAAGTTAAAGTTGTAACTTCTTTGCTGTCCTCACACACCTCTAATGGTTCACCTGTATCACATGTCATCCTGTTGCTCATCGATTTCCTTGAGCAGGCACCAGTAACGTCTCCATTAGTCCCTGTCACGTGCTAGTGTAGCCTAATAGCGTCTGCTCACTCCAGGAATACAAAGAGCCTCAGACTGTTCATTCAGGGTCTTGACCCATCTCATAGGTGGGTTTCCAGGCATTCTTTTGACGTCCCGTGGAATCCAGTTGGTAATGGCTCTAGTCCAGTGGTTATCTCCAAATGATGTTATGTGTCCGGCCCATCTGATTTTCAGTGCCTTGGCAAATGAGGCAATGTCCCTGATCCTCGATCGACAGAGGTCAGAACTCCAGATTCCTTCTCTCAATTGAGAAGGAATTGTGATAGTCCAAGCATAGCTCTTTCGATTCCTCTTTGGGAGACCCGAATAGCATTCTCATCCTAATAGCGTTTTAGTAGGGCCCAAGTCTCTGGGGCGTATATTAGTGCAGGAAGAACGATGAAGTTGAAAAGATGTGCCCAGAGCCGGAGGTTCTTCGTCCTCTTAACAACTTCTTCAATAGTCTTGAAGGCGTTCAACCTGCTCTCTTCCTCCTGTGTAGCTCAGGCGCCAGGTCGTTCATCATGTTGAGTTCTTGACCTAGGTACATATAACTGCTGCATTTGGAGATGTTTGTTCCATTGTGAGCAAATGGAACGTCAGGAACCAGTCTGTTTCTCTGAACATTGTCTTTGTGAGATTCAGCTGCAGTCCCACCTTTCCACACTCGTGGTCGAAGTTGGCCAGCATTTGTGCCGCTTGGCTAATGTTTGGTGTTATGAGAATGATGTCATCAGCGAAGCGGAGGTGGTGTAGTTGCTGACCGTCTATCTTCACTCCCATTCCATACCTCCAGTCATCACATGATGTTCTTGAGGGTGGCACTGAAGAGTTTCAGTGAAATGGTATCACCCTGCCGAACCCCTCTCTTTACGTTGATGATCGCTTCCTTGTAGAATGGTGAGAGATCCTGGTGGTGAATCCGTAATACAGTAATGGTTAGGATAACAAACACAGTGTCAGAAAAGGAGACAGAGAAGGAGAAGACAAAGGTCTTTTGTACTAGATCTGTAGAAGTCCCCCCTCTTCCACCCTCCAGGCTCACAGGGAGATGGGAGACAAGAAGGGTGCTCTTCATAAAAGCATGAAGTATAGGTAGTGTGTGAAGCTGCTCTTTTATCTTTAGCTGTTACCTGAGTTGTTACTTTGATAGTCTCATCAGATGCTGGAAGTTGAGTCACCAACACTCAGTCTTTTTCTCAGTTTTATTTGTTTGCTTGTTTTGGGCCACACCCTGTGATGCTCAGGGATGGCTTCTGACTCTGCGGTTAGGAGTTACTCCTAACCAGTGCAAGGGACCATCTGGGATACCCCTGGGTTGACCACTTGCAAGATAACACATGCCCTACCTGCTGTTCTATCCCTCTGACCACTGTCATCATCATCTTTAACTTAATCACTTTTAACTTATCTACTTTCTTTGGACATTGGGTCTTCCTTTCTTCACAAGTGTGTTCTAGACAATGTTATAGGTCTTTTCCCCCTCTTCTTTTAGGCCCAATTTGTATTTAATATTTGAGCTAATGTGTATCTGTCCTATTCTGATTGCTCACACAGATGAAACATATAGGTAGGTAGACTGAAAAGCTAAGGAGAGGGGTGGATTGTGTGAAGAGAGTGGGTAGATAAATGAGAAAGGAGTCATTGTTTCTTTTTTTAATTTTTTTTTATTAGTGAATCACCGTGAGGTACTGCTACATACTTACAAAGGTTTGTGTTTGCATTTCAGTCATACAAAGGTCAGTTACCCATCCCTCCACCAGTGCCCATTCTCCACCACCAATGATCTCAGTATCTCTCCCACCCCCCACCTCCTCCCCCTCCTCACCCAGCCTCTGTGGCAGGGCATTCTTTTTTAAAAAATTATTCTATTTAAAAATTTTTTTTATTAGAGAATTACTGTGGTGTACAGTTACAAACTTATGAACGTTTGTGTTTGCATTTCACTCAGATTCTGGGATCATCATTTGGTTCTTGATGGTAGAAGGATGAGGCCATATCTGGCAGTGCTTTGGGATCACAGCCATCAGTGCTGGGGGTCAAAACGAGTTTGGCAGCATGCAAGACTTAGCCCCTATACTGAATCTCTGCCTCCGAGGCAGAAGTCATTATTGTAAAGTGCTTTTTAGTAAAGAAGAGAAGCTTTTTCCTCAATACTTTAATTCTCATCCTCATAGTTCAAAACAATTAATTTTTGTCTCAGGCAAATTACTCATGAAAGTCAAACTGCATCAAACTCTTCTGAATGTTTGTGTCTCCTCCGAATTCTTACTTTGAAACCTACCCTTCAGGATGATGGTATTAGGAGGTGAGATTTTAGGGTTTAGAGAGTAATCATAATTATATGAACTCATTATTAGATCCCTCTAGGGTTCCTGAGAGAGCTTGCATTTATGCATTTTTCTTCACCTAAGGAGACAGTGAGAAAGCAACCATTTCTGAGTCAGAAAACAGGTTCTTACAAGACACTAAAGCTGATGGACTTTTAGTCTTGGGCTCTGCAACATCTATACTGTGAGAAATGAATGGTTTTCAAGTCACACAGCCTGTGATATTTCTGTTATAGTAGCTCACACAGATGAAAATAAGAACTGATTGTTTTCCAAATCTGTGAGCTGAGTGAGAAAATCTGAATGGGGTGCCACGTTGCCAGGCCATGATGATGACATGATGATGTGATCAAAATCGAGCCAGATGCTGAGATAAAATACCTGTGAACTGGGAGTCAAAGATCACTTCACAGTACTACAAGTTTCCCCACTTGTCAAATGCCTACTGAAGTCACATGATCTGTTTCCATTATAGGCCAGCGTGAGGGCGCCCCAGGGAGGCATGTCCAGAGGATGGTGTCTTGATGGTCTTAGCTCGTCATTATTATTCTCAGGGGGTGGCAGAGGGGAGCTCCTGGTGCATTTTATTCTTTCCTGGAGAGATAGTAATGTCAACACGGTTTCCTCTGACAGCAAAGAGTTATCTAGAAAATTGAAAAGAAATGCACTATTATTTAGCTTTTATTGTTAATAGCAATTATGGGCTGCAGACCATTAAACCTAAGTGGGAAAAAGCATGAAGTTATCAGGAGAAGAACTTTGATAAGTTGCCAGTTTATTTTCCTGTCTTTAAAAAGGACTGTACCGAACTATGACTGATAAAGGATGGAGAATGCTGATCTTGAGATCTTTTGGTTTGAATGACAAAATATGATTTATTACCCGAAAGAACACACATCCCTTACACAAGACTTGACTCGGGAGTTGAGTTTTTTTTATTTTTAATTTTTTTTAAATTTTTAAAAATTTATTTATATTTAATTAGTGAATCACCATGAGGGTACAATTACAGATTTATACATTTTTGTGCTCATGTTTCCCCCATACAAAGTTTGAGAACCCATCCCTTCACCAGTGCCCATTCTCCACCACCGGTACACCCAACGTCCCTCCTACCCTCCCCAATCCCATCTCCCCCCACCCCACCCTGCCACTGTGGCAGGACATTTCCTTTTGTTCTTTCTCTCTCGGGAGTTGCGTTTTTAATTATTATTTTTTTGAAGTTATTCCTGACTCTGTGTTTTGGAAATGACTGCTGGTGGTACTTCGAGGACAATTTGTCGTGCTGGGAATTTGAATCAGGGTTGACAGTATGCAAGGCAAATACCTTACCCCGTGTATTATCTCTCTGGCTTCAGGAATTACTTTTGAATGAATTTTTCACACACAAAAGTGAACAAGTGCACACACTACATATATACGACCAATGAGGACACGTCACCAACATGTCACACATGGACTAACATATACTTATTTACACCACATATTTAAACACACATTCCTGCATATGCACATGTGTCAAATACCCACCACCACCACCACTACCACTATCACTATTTAGATCCTTTCCTTCAAGTGCTACCAATAAAGGTTAATATGCTACCACTATTATACAACTATATTAGGAACTTTTCAAGGAGGGGGGAATTCCAAAGTGGTTTTAGCCATGGCTTAATCCAATAACCTCCTTCCTATCACTCTCATTGACTCAAGAACTGCAATAATTTTAGGACCCCAAGCCAATGTCAGTTGAAAATCTATTATAGGCAGCTAGAAAAAGGCATAACAATGGAAAAAAAATCTTATTTAATCAGAAAGATTTGCTTCCCGTTCTCTTGATCCAAGTAAAAAGGAAAGAGCTTTGGTGGCATATAAATAAGCTTATCAATAGAAAATGCCATAACTTATTTTGTCTTCTAGAGAAGAGTAGTTGTTCATTGACTTTTCACCTTAGCTCTTTACTGGCTAAAGTTTTATTAATTCCAACATGACACCAGGCATCTCCCTAGCAACTCCCTCAATAGGGCAGATTTATTTCTTTTTGAATGAAGTTACTTTGTCTTTCTTTTTTTTTTGACAAAAGCCATGTTTTTAATAATTACAAAGCCAAACCAACTAGAAAATGACTTTAAAAAGCAAACAAAATTAAAAGTTTTATAGCAGAAGGCCCTCCAAGAAGAGATCTAATTATACCATACCGGGTCAAACTAGCTTTTGGTTGAAGTTAATGATGAAATAGCTATGAAATGAGCCGACAGCAGATCATGAGAAAGACTAGTGAGATAAAAGCAAAAGGTCAAATTGTTAGGTCCTTGAATTGTCTAAAAACTGAAACCTTATTAATATGAGATTGTAGTGTTTCTCTTGGAAGAAAAATAAATATATTACACCTCTTATTCCATTGGGGAGTCGCCTCAGCTGAAATGCAAGCACTTCCTAAGGGCTGATTATACACCTTAAAGGGAGAACCCAGTTTTACAGCTGTGGGATTGGAGGAGGGCTGGGTGTTCCATCTTCCAATTCATTACCACACATTATCTATGACTTTTGGGTAATTGAGCAAATAATGCCCTTGACAGCCATTCTCCCTCTTTGACTCCAAGGCAAGGTAATTAATTAAGGCCAGAAGGGGATTGTTAACGGCTGTTAATGAACCACAATTGAGAGGATTACTTAGGAGGGTGCTCTGGGAGCCTATAAAAGCACATGAACAAGAGTAGCTGGGTATCTAATGTTCCCTGTCCTTCTTATCATTGTTCAGTCACAGAGGGGCACATTAAAAGTAAAAATCCTGGGAAATTTCCATGACATAGCCCTGATCGTGCCTGTGTCACTTTGGTTATTTGTTTTCAAATCCTATGATAATTTCTAGAAAAACTTTTTTAGGACAAACAGTTCACATACAGCCAAAATACACTGACGCAGACGATGGACTGATCTACCAATATCTATTCAGAGCTATGTGATGTCATTGGAGCATCTCACACAGACATACTTAAAAAGGAGTGGGAGGTCCTTTTCACCCCAGAAAGTCATATTATCAATGTGGGTACATGATGAATACAAGAAACAAGTGGAGACCAATGTGATGTGATAGCATGTAATTAAGCACTGAACTGTGAGGAACAGATTGTCAGAGCTAAAGTTCAGAGAAGCTCTTTTCATAAGCAGGTGATCTTAAAATGGCTCACTAGACACTTGGCTGAGAAAACTCTACAAAATTCAGCAAATAAAGCAGTCCAAATCTCCATGCTTACTGGTTCAGAACTCACTGGTTCAGACTTTATTGGAAAACAACATGGACATTCCTTAAAAAAATAGAAGTTGAGCTCCCATTTGACCAGCAATACCACTTCTGGCAATATACCCTGGGGTCCAAAAACTACACAGCAGAAACATGGTCTGCCCTTCTGTGTTCATTGCAGCACTATACACAATATCCGGAATCTGCAAACAACCTGTGTGCCTGAGAACAGATGTATATAAAGAAACTGTGGTACATATACACAATGAAGTACTACGCAGCCGTTAGGAAAAATGTGGTCATGAAACTTGACTATAAATGGATAAACTTGGAGAGTATAATGCTGAGTTAAATGAGTCATAAGGAAAGGGATAGATATAGAATGACTGCATTCATTTATGGGATATGAAAAATAAACAGTATGAAACTAATATCCAAGGCCAGGGAAAATGGGCCATGAGGACTAGTCAATAGTGGGTCAATGGTGTGGGAGATAGAGGGTAGTTAAGATAGAGGAGGGCCCATGATGACAATATTAGTTAGCAATGATCACTCTGGACAAGAACTGAGTGTAGAAAGCATGTAAAGGGATAAAGATAATAACTTTTCAGCATCTGTATCGCAAACCATAATGCCTAAAATGAGAGAGAGAGGGGATGGAGGGAGAGAAAGAGAAGAAGAAGAAGAAGAAGAAGAAGAAGAAGAAGAAGAAGAGGAGGAGGAGGAGGAGGAGGAGGAGGAGGAGGAGGAGGAAGGGAAGAGGAAGAGGATGAAGAAGAAGAAGAAGAACAAGAAGAAGAAGAAGAAGAAGAAGAAGAAGAAGAAGAAGAAGAAGAAGAAGAAGAAGAAGAAGAAGAAGAAGAAGAAGGAGAAGGAGAAGGAGAAGGAGAAGGAGAAGGAGAAGGAGAAGGAGAAGGAGAAGGAGAAGGAGAAGGAGAAGGAGAAGAAGGAGAAGGAGAAGAAGGAGAAGGAGAGAGAAGAGAAGTGCAGGTGCAGGTGCATGCCATAGAGGCAGACTGGAGTGGAGGGTGGCTTGAAGGGCTGGGAGGTAAACTGGGGGATACTGGTGCTGGGAAATTATACTGGTGGAGGGATGGGTATTGGAACATTGTAAGACTGAAGCACAATCATGAACAATTTTTTAATGCTCTCTCTCACGGTGATTCAATCACTGTCACTATCACTGTCATTCCATCAACAATTTGCTCATGCGGGCCCAGTAACGCCTCCGTTCATCCTAGCCCTGAGATTTTTAGCAGCCTTTTTTTTTACTTGTCCTTCCCAATGGTGCCACATTAGAGGCTCTTCAAGGTAAGGGGAATGAGACCCATCATTGTTACTGTATTTGGCATATGAATATGCCACAGGGAGCTTGCCAGGCTCTCCCGTGTGAGCAATAAACTCTCAGTAGCTTAACAGGTTGTCCAAAAGGGAGAACTAGGCTATCAGATATTGCTTCCAGGAGCTTGGTTTTATAGTCTCTGGATGGGGGGGGGGGGGGCGGTGGGTACGCGCAGTTTCTGGGTGTGACTACCTACCTAGCTACTGGGGAATCTGAGTGGAAGAGGCCCAGTCGTGATCAGAGCAGCCTTGGAGATCTTGGCCCCGGGTCCTACACAACTAGGTTCCTCTGCCAGTTCCTTCATGCATGAGGTTTGTCCAAACGTGATTCAATTAAAAAAAAAAGAAAAGAACTCACAGGAGACTGCTCAGGCCACACAGGGCTTGCATATCCAAAAGGCCACTCACTCTTTGAAGGCTGTAACTTTACAAAAATAACTTGCCATTTCACTGTTACAAAGGTGGAGTCAGTAGGGGAAATTACTGCAAATTCTTAAAAATGTAGATTTAGATTCTTAGACGTATATTCATTCTCTCCTCATTGTGCATATACAAGTTGCTTCTTTCTGTTTGTGGGATCATGTGGTGCTGGGAATCGAACCTGGGTCTTCTGCAGGGAAAGTGTGTTCTTTACCCTTTTGAGCTCTTTCTCCGGCCCCACAGCAATTATTTTTAATGATCCATTGGCTTTATTAAGTAGTGTTTATATTTTTTAATGCAAAGATTGGGAAACATTTGATTTTTCCAAAGACTATATCATTCAATATTTTAGAGATATCTAGTCATTGAAATATAAATTTTCATTATTAAAAAAAGTTATATGCTTGGTGCTCTAGAAGCTTAAAACTTAGATCAGTGCACCTTACCAAGGAAAAAGAAGCTAAGTTTTCTCTTGTAAGCTGGAAGGAGGGCTATTGGGCTATTGGAATACTGGGAAAATGAGTCTGCCTTTCTATCTCTGGTAGATCCTCGAGAAGATCCATTTCAGGAAAGTGATGCTTGAGAGTTAGGGCATGGAAATGAGCCTCCTTAGAACTGACTGCACCTATGTAACCCTTGGAGAGCCTCTGCTAAAGCTTAGGGGCCCTTGTTACCCAGTATGAAGACCTCCGTTGACCTGGGGAAGAGTAGCTCAAATCTAGGGCACAGGATGTCCCACACCATGCCCATGTGGGCTGTGAGACTAACAGGAAACTCATTTATTTTTTATTTTTTAATTGTGGTTATAGTTAAGATCGACCTCCACTATCCAACCACTGCCACGCTCCAGGCCACTTTCCGGACACATTATAAGACACTTCCTACCAATTTTCCATAATTACCACACCATATTTGATGGAGTTCAGACAGTAGACAACAAATCATAGAGAGTTTTATATACATATATGTGTGTGTGTGTATATATATATATATATATATATATATATATGTACACCTCTCGGAGAGCCTGTCAAGCTACCAAGAGTATCCTGCCCACATGGGCAGAACCTGGCAAGCTACCCATGGTGTAGTATGCTACAAACAGTAATGAAAGGTTTCATTCTCCTTACCCTGAAAGAGCCTCCAATTGTTGGGAAAGATGAGTAAGGAGAGGCTGCTAAAAAATCAGGGCTGGAAGGAATAGAGACATTACTGGTGCCTGCTCGAGTAAATTGATGAACAATGGGATGACAGTGATACAGTGATAGTTAAGACATGTGTATAAGATAATGTATTTGCACTAATGTTGATGTTTATAGTCTTGAGGTACAGTTACCACACCTCACCACCACCAGAGTGCCCAGTATCCTATACCAATGTCCTTTTTTTTTTTTTTTGGATCACACCCAGCGATGCTCAGGGGAATTAATCCTGGCAGTGCTTGGGGGACCATATGAGATGCCGGGGATCGAACCCGGGTCGGCAGTATGCAAGGTAAACGTCCTACCCGCTGTACTATTGCTCCTGCCCACCAATGTCCTTATGTTACCTTCTAGTCCATCTCTTTACCACCCTTTTCTCCCCCTTACTGCTTGTTAATCTCAGTTTTATAATCCAAGGCCAGGAGTTTGTCATGGTTCATTTATTGCCCTGTTTTGTTTATACACCACAGATGAGTGAGATCATTGGTATTTGTTCTCCCTCTGACTTATTTCACATAAAGGCCAAATCTCATTATTATTATTTTTCCCCTAGATCATTCCCTTCTTTTCTAAGTCACAACTGAATATAGCCTCTGAAGTCAGATTTGGGGTAGAAGTCACAATTTTCCCTCCGAACAATTTTTCCAAATTTGCACAAATTGCTTAATTTTGTGCTTAGAGTTTCCTAATGTGTAAAATGTGTGTTTTTTAAAATAGTATTTAGCTCATAGGGTGGATATGAGAGTTAAATGAGTTCAGGCACATAAAGTTCTTAAGAATAAACCTTGGCATAGGATGAGAACGGAATTTATGTCAATTGTTATAGCATGTCATCTGAGCTCTGTTGGGGAGTCTTGCAATCAGATTGCCAGAGGCCTAGCAGGGCCAGGGTATGGTCCAAGATAAAGGGGGTCTTTATGCCAATTCCTATTTGGGGGGCGTGTAGGGAGGTATATCCAAGCAAAGTATAGATGATCCATCATGGTCAGTCCTACAGAGATTCAATCCAGTTTTGTTGAGTCTGACAATTCAGGGATTGGGCCTGGTGACTCAGCACTGCTCAGTCCCTGTGATTCTTGGAACCACAGGCCACCCTGGTGGATGGAGCCTAGCATGTGCTTCAGCCCTTTGAATTAACTTTCTGACCCCGTACCAGTTCTTAAGGATAAGCCTCAGTTTCTCTATTTGAAACCTATGGAGTAGAGAAATAAGAGAAGGAGCCCACCTTAGACTGAATCAAAGAAAAGGAGACAAGGAACTCGCCTACTTTGAGTTTTCTCTATTCTGGACAAAGAGACTTCATGCATTTCCAGGGGTTTACAGTCAAATCGCTAATCTGTAGTCAACAGAGGGCATTTGCTTGTGTTGAATGTGCTTTAGATGGAACTGAGGTGTCTGCAGTTGGTTCCTCAATTAAGCTGACAAAACTAGAGCTAAAGCTGCAGGTAAACGTTTCCTCCCATTGTTTTCCAGCATTAGATACAATTCACACCCACACATCATTCTGCATTTCCTTACTTACTCAACAGAGCAAACTATTTTGGTTTTGTTCTTTTTCCTTAGAATAGTTTGCTTTGGCTTCTGCCTAGTTAATATTTAGTGTTTATGTTAGATTTGCATTTGTTTGATCTAATGTAGTTGGGTGTTGGGTTAGATTTAAGAGATAATCTTGGTGCCAGAAGGTGAGACAAATGGAGCAATCTTTATTTATTTTTTAAAAATTTTATTGCATCACTGTGAGATAGTTACAAGCTTTCATGTTTGGGTTACAATCACACAATGATCACTCACCCATCCCTCCATCAGTGCACGTTCCCCACCTTCCCATCCTCCCACCCTCCCCCTGCCTCCATGGCAGACAATATTCCCCATACTCTCTCTCTACTTTGGGGCATTGTGGCTTGCAACACAGACACTGAGAGGTCATCATGTTTGGTCCATTATCTACTTTTGGCACACATCAAAAGGAGCAATCTTTAAACATGGCACAAGAAGGATTCCCAAGAAGAAAAATTTTTGGAAAAAACTCTGAATGCAAAGTCAAAAGTTTTTTCGGCAAACATTCCTTGTTTCTCAAATGTTATTTCTCTTGCTTCTTATTTTGTAGATAGGTAGCTGGTGGGGGGTAGAGGTGTCGCTAGACAATGAAAGAGTTGAAATAGGAAAGATACTGGGAATTTTTGAAACCAGAGAAGAACTTTGGTGACATATAAACATAAAAAAATTTTTTTTGAGTGAAAAATTTATGCTGACAAGGAGAGGTACATTTGTGCTTTGCCTCTATGGTAGCAGAAATTTTCACACCTTAAGCTTTGTAAGCTAAACTATCATCTTCCTCATGTTATATCAGGATCTCTGCTAATCATCTGTGAGAGATGGATAACCTCCCCACTATTCTGAACCAGTCCCAGGTTGGAGGGTTATAACACTGTAGCACTGTAGCACTGTCATCCCGTTGTTCATTGATTTGCTCGAGCGGGCACCAGTAACAACTCTATTGTGAGGGTTGGTTGGAGGGTTAAGAGGATAAAATGATGGATAATGAGACAATAGTCAAGGATTTGGAAATCTTGGTTCTGGTCAGGATTAAAAGATGAGAGTCACCAATTACTGGAGGAAGAGAGAGTTTAGGTAAAGCAGTCTGGCAGACGCATGTAGTATGGCTTGGAGGAACCATGGCTAGAGAATGATTGGCTATGAAAATGGCATCTGTCTGAGAGAGATAAGTGTGTAAAAAAATCTCAATTGCAGTAGAACATAATGGTGACTTGAAGATTTGATGCTCATTCTGTAAATGAAGGTTGTCTTGTCAATATACTTCAGTCAAAGAACACTAGGATCAACCTTGTGGTCGAAGGAGTTGGGATTGCCACTTACTGGAGAGGGACACTATAGAGAACATTGGGCAACTCTCTAAGATGGTCTTAGAAAGAACCTGTTGTGAGGCCTTGGGGAAGGCTCAGTGACTAAAGTATGAGGTGTTGCAAGTGGGAGGCCATGAGTATGAGAACCAGTGCCACCCACATACTCTGAATGTGATTTCTGTAGTTCTGCTCTCTGTAGCCCAATGATGCAAGAGTATGTGATCTCTAGTATATAGCCAGGTGTGTGTGAGCACTGCAGCTGATGTCCAAACACTTCAGATAAGAATGAAACTTTTAAGTGAGTACTATGGGAACACTACAGCAACCCACAGCAACCAGTAGTGAGCACTGCTATCATATATATAGACACATATACATATATACATGCATACATATATGTGTGTGTGCACTGCAATTTTTTGTATGTGAGCCTAAACCATTGCAACAACAACAGCAAAAGGGGAGAACAGAAGGAGGGGAATGTTTTGTAAGATTTGAGCTTCAGTTAGGGTGATTTGGGGGAATGTCTAAGCAAAGGAAATATTAATTTTCTTTCTTTATTTATTTTGGGCAGGCATTTGTATTTATTTGCTTCAGAAATGGAACTGCACTTTCAAAGGAAGGTTGAGAAGCTGATTAATCCATATTTTTGCATATTTATGGGTAGAATATATAGTGCTGAATCACCTGAGATAGACAGTTACAAACTTGTTCATGATTGTGTTTTAGTCATACAAGATTTCAATACACATCCCTTCATCAGTGAACACTTCCCACCAGCCATGTCCCCAGATTCCCTCCTGCCAACACTCCCCCCCACTGCTGCCCTGCTCACCTGCCTCTAAGGCTGGCAGGCACTTTTCTTCTCTCTTTCTCTCTCTCTCTCCCTCTCTCCCCTCCCTCTTCTTTCTCTCTCCTCTCTCACCTTCTTCTCTCTCTCTCTCTCTCTCTCTCTCTCTCTCTCTCTTTCTCCCTCTCTGTCCTTGTCTCTGTCTCTCTGTCTCTGTCTCTCTCCCTCACCTTCTGGGCATTAGAGTTTGCAATAAAAATACAGAAAGACTATCAGGTATATCCCTTACCTACTTTCAGCATTCAGTTCTTGTCCATAGTTATTATTTCAAACGATTATAGTCACATAGCCATGTAATCCATCAATGGCCAAGATCCAGAGACTATAAAACAAAGCTACCAGAAGAGAAATGTAGAATCTCGCATGGCAGAGCCTGGCAAGCTACCCGTGGCATATTCCATATGCCAAAAACAGTAACAATAATGGGCCTCATTCCCCTGACCTGGAATGTGACAGGGAGGAATGGAGACGTTACTGGCGCCTGCTCAAGCAAATCGATGAGCAATGGGATGACAGTGATACAGTGATATAGTGAACATAATAATTGTCCCTTCTTTATCTTAACTGCACATATTTTTGATTAAATACTACCACTAGGGTTAGTTCTACGAAAAGGTAACTCAATAAACCTTATCTATAGATACAGGAGTTTAGAATGGGTGCCCCTCTCGGAGAGCCCGGCAAGAGACCGAGAGTATCCTGCCTGCTTGGCAGAGCCTGGCAAGCTACAGGTGGCATATTCGATATGCCAAAAACAGTAACAACAAGTCTCACAATGGAGATGTTACTGATGCCTGTTCAAGCAAATTGATGAACAACAGGACAACAGTGCTACAGTGCAGAATGAGTGTAAAGCAATTTATAAAGAGGTAAGTCATGGGTTGAAGAAATAGTACTGAGTCAGGCATACGAAAGTAGATAATGGACCAAACATGATGACCTCTCAGTGTCTGTGTTGCAAGCTCTAATGACCAAAAGTAGAAAGAGAGAGTATAGGGAATATTGTCTGCCATGGAGGCAGGGGGAGTGAGGGGAAGGGGGGTTATACCCAGGATATTGGTGGTGGGGTATGTGCACTGGTGGAGGGATGGGTGTTTGATCATTGTGAGATTGTAACCCAAACATGAAAGCTTGTAACTATCTCACGGTGATTCAATAAAATTTAAAAAATTAAGAAAAAAAAACCCCAAAGAGTCAGGCATTTGCCTTGCACACAGCCAACTAAGATTCGATCCTGAGCACCAATTTATGGTCCCCTGAGCAACGCCAGGAGTGTTGCCGTGTCATAGAGCCAGGAGTAAGCCCTAACAAACCCAGATATTGGGGCTGGAGCAATAGCACAGCGGGTAGGGTGTTTGCCTTGCATGCTGCCAACCCGGGTTCGATTCCCAGCATCCCATATGGTCTCCCAAGCACCGCCAGGAGTAATTCCTGAGTGCATGAGCCAGGAGTAACCCCTGTGCATCACCGGGTGTGACCAAAAAAACCAAAAAACAAACAAATAAGCAAACAAACCCAGATATGGCCCTCAAACCAAAAACGTAATAATAAAATTAAATATCTTAAAGTAAGTCACTCGTTTTGACTGAGAGAGGTGTTTCGTATTTTGTGGTTGTGACAGTGATTTTTTTTTCCATGCAGAGACAAAATTAAGAAGTGGCTGTATTAATCATATCATAGTAATCTTGTCTGATGTGACAGAGCCTCCATGATGGGTCAGGTTAGTCGTTGCAGAAGGCAGGTCTGGGCAGGCAGTAGACAAGCTCCTAGCCTGGCAGAAACAGAAGAATCCTAAGCTGAAAGGCGAGTGAAGTCACTTTTCACAGTGAACATGTCCCGTGAGCTGTGTTTCCTGAGTATCCCATCATAGCCTTTTCAGTCTCCTTAAATTTTACCTGTCCTAATAACTAAGGCTCAGAATATTAAAAAAGTATTACACAGCTGTACCCTGGGAGATGGCACAAGGAGCCACAGCACACATTTTGCATGTGAAAGCCTGCAATTTCATTCCTCTGAGCACTGTTTACAGTGGACCCAGAGCACTGTCAAGTGTGGCTCCAAAAAACCAAAAACAAATACAAATCAAACGTATCACACATCTGTTTGATTCTGTTCCTTTGGTCTACAGAATTATTATTTTTAATTGTTGTGTGTGGAGTGTCACACTCCTTTACTGTTTTGGGGGTCAGGATGGCCACACCCAGAGGTGCTGGTGAGGAGATGACTTTTGGTGACCAGGGATCAGAACCATGGTAAAACATGTGCTCTATCACTGAGCTGCAAATCTTTTAAAAATTAAATTAAATTAAATTTTTATAAAGTTGTTCACAATATTTGATTACATTTAATAGTTGGACATCAATCTCACCACTATTATACCTTCCCACCATCATACTTCCATCCCAAACCCCAAACCCTGCCCCCAAAAAGCCAAAATGAAAAAAATTATTTTGTATTGCTTGTTATGAATAATCCTGAGCTGCAAACTTACCTGAAGGAATTCTCTTTAGGGTTTTCTCTTTTTTTGGTGGCGTCAGGGGAACACACCCAGAGGTGCTCCAAACTTACTTGTCTTCACACTCAGGAACCATTCAGGGTGGGGGCAAGGGACTACATGGGTTGTGGAGGTTGAACCCAGGTCAGCCACATACAAGACAAGTGCCCTATCTGATGCTATCTGATGTATTATTGCTCCAGCCTATGGCCTTAAAGAATTCTTTTTATTTTCATTTGTCACAGGTTTGTTGTTCTGACTGGAACGTGCTAAGCTTTTGCAAAAATCTTCGATTCCCAACACTTTGGAAAAGTATGTTGAAGCTGGACGAGGAGGCAGCTGGAATAGAGAAGGGATCCCTAAGTCAATGATGGTTGGAGGGATGGATCTGGATGGGAGATGTGGCTGAAAATAGATAAAGGACCAAATGTGATGCCTCTTGCTATCTGTATTGGAAACCATAATGCCCATAAGTAGACAGAGAGTATGGGGAAAACTGTCTGCCATAGAGCGATTGGGAGGGGTGGGATGGGGGAGGATACTGGTGACAATGGTGGTGGAAAATGTGCACTAGTGGAGGGATGGGTGTTTGATCATCGTATGACTGAAATTCAAACATGAAAGCTTTGTAAGTGTTGCTCACGGTGATTCAATAAAAAAAAAAAAGAAAGAAAGAAAGAAAGAAAGAAAGAAAGAAAGAAAGAAAGAAAGAAAGAAAGAAAGAAAGAGGTAAAGAAAGAAAGAAAAAGAAAAGTATGTTGAACTAGTAAAGAACTCTAAAGAATTCTGATCCCCTCAAGATAGACAAGTTCTTACAGGTTTCTAGAAAATTACAGTGGGAAAACATCATGTTGTTCCTTTTGTCACAATATGGCCTACAATTGTTTGACTGTGGTAGACTTGTGAAGGTTTTTATTAGATTAAGTGGAAAAATTCCTGGCACAATTTTAGCACATAGGTTCTTGTCCTGCCTTTCGGAGCCATAATACAATCTGCTTTGTCTCCCACATGACTGTCTGCACACCTGGCGCTATCACACCCCCAGGAGGCAATCTCCCCTCTCAGCTTTGGCACTGCTTCCTGGCTAAGCCAGCAGCCTTGTTGCGCAGGCGCCATCTCCTCACAGTGGAATCTGCCTGTCCATAGAGAATACTTTGTCCATAGGGCATAAGTCCTATAGAAACTGACTTTGAGACAAAGATATTGGCTCGATTAGTCCCTTTATGGCTAGAGCTAGAAAAAATGTCAAAATTCTTTTTAAAAAAATCTCAACTACTGTCAACCAGAAAATTAGTACCAGATTAAGGCACTTGCCATACATGCAGCCAATTCAGGCTTGATCCTTGGCACCACATATGGTCCCTCAAGCATCACTAGGAGTGATCCATGAAAACAGAACCAGGAATAGCTCTCAAGCAGTGTTGTATAAGGCCCCTAAATCTCCCCTCCCACCACATCATGACCATTAGGCCTGAGCGGTTTCACTTCAGCAGCCGCTGTTATAGAGGCCCCAGGGCCTCTGAGTGGCAGAGCTAAGGGCAGATAGATGGGCTCCTTGAGCGAAGCTGGCGTTAAGACTGCCTCTGGAAGTGCTGAATGTTCTATGCTCCTACAGAAGCGGGTGAGGCTGGATTGTGTGTGCAACTCACACCCTAAGACATTAGCTCCAGCACCTCTGCTGAGATGGTTTTCCCAATTCCAGCTTCCTAATGCCTTCCAAAGGGATTGGCATTAGGCTGGATAGCTCCCTAGCACCATCTGCCCCGTGTCCAGAGATTATTTTCTTATATTCTCTTAGGATAAGAATCATTTACTGTGTCCAGTAAATGTTTCTAGTGGTTGGCACTGTGTTTGAGTAGTTCCTTAATGCACACAACAGCACTATGAAATTGCTCTACTGTGAGACCGATTTGGAAGCTTGATAAATAAAGCTACTTGTCCAGTCACTACAGACCTGAAGGGCTGTTCTCCTCTGACTGGAGCATGCATCTCAGTTCCACATGCTAGTTATGCTTTTGTGAAAGAGAGAAGAAAGTAAAAGGACATGGGCACTGTGAAGGATCTCGCTCAGGAGACAGGATATGTTTGTCACAGATTGGAATTGCTGAAATGGAGGTTTTGGAGGGGTGTTATTTATTGTCAGAACAACTAACTGCCTCTATGGCCCCTCATTTCCTTTCTGGATGATCTCCATTTTGGATCCTGAGAACACATGGCTAAGAAAGTCATCGGAGACTTTTAAAATTTTTTTTCCTTTTAAAATTTTGAGGATGGACTCATTACAGGCAAAAGAGTTTCCCTTTACTTGGCAAGGGGCTTAGAAGAAGTCACTGTCACTGTCACTGTCACTGTCATCCCGTTGCTCATCGATTTGCTTGAGCGGGCACTAGTAATGTCTCCATTTTGAGACTTGTTGTTACTGAAGAAGTAGGAAAAAATAAAAAAGAAGGGCAAAAGGGAGAAAAAATTGAGAACAATAAGAAAAATTCTAGACTGATCTGCAGCTCTTGGAAGTGGAAGTAAATTTTAATTTTAACTATTCTCTCTCTTTCTCTCTCTCTCTCTCTCTCTCTCACACACACACACACACGCACACGCACACATGCACACACACCCCATACCCACACAGTTTACCAATGATACAATCACTTTCATTATAGAATGACTAAGTACTGCCTCAGAATTCACAACCATTGATCCCCAGTATCTCACTAGTATCTGATATAGTGTCCTGAGCCTGCCAGGAGTGATCCCTGAGCGAAGAGTCGGGAGTCAACCCTAAACACAGCCAGAATGATCCCAAACAGAACAAAACAAAACAAAAAATTACCCCAGCCTCACAAAGTTGGTGGGAGAACTAAATACAGTAGTGTATAAAGACTTAGCATAGTGCCAGCACATTCGAGTATCTCAGGGGTGGTACAGTAAAAGAATGATTAGTATCATCATACATATGAAGAAAGCAATCTGAGTAGTGTACACACACACACACACACACACACACACACACACACACACACCCCTAGAAAGTGGTAGACAAGAACTCCTAATTATGTGATTCTGAGTCTTACCTTCCTAAACCTCAGTCAACAACAGAGCTATCTGCCCTATTTATTTCATAGTTATTATAAATTCACAGATAATAGGGGGAAATTCCTGGTTCAGCCTCTCCTATCTGCCAGTTCAGTCACTGCCTTTGCCAGCTTCTTCTCTCTCATTTGTAAAATAGCAGTACGCACCTATCTGGCCCTCCAGACACCCAATTACCCATCTCTCTTCACTCCCACTCACTGTCCGCATGGCTACCAATTAGCCACAGGTTAGCTTTCTGGAGAGAACAAAGCATGCATACGTTTGGTGTGACTGACTCTGGGAGTGAGTGAGTGAGTTGGTTGTGAATGAGATGGTTGAACTAGTTTCCTTCCCTCCACAACCCTCACTCTCTCCATGCACCTAGGATCTGCACTGTAGCACTGTCTTCCCATTGTTCATCGATTTGCTCGAGCGAGCACCAGTAATGTCTCCATTGTGAGACTTGTTGTTAACTGTTTTTGGCATATCGAATATGCTATAGGTAGCTTGCCAGGCTCTGCTGTGCGGGTGGGATACTCTCAGTAGCTTGCCTGTGTCTCCTAGAAGGACTGAGGAATCGAACCTGGGTCGGCCATGTGCAAGGCAAATGCACTACCTGCTGTGCTATCACTCCAATCTACCTAAGATCTAGGAAAGGGAATTTCTGAATAATCTCAGAGTGGGCTACACTTTTTGAAATGTATGTATCTCCCCCCACCCTGTTTTATTGTTCAGTCTCCTGGGAAGTATCTTATTTGGGGAATCCCAGGGTGTGAATTTTTATGTGAGTCCAGTGGCATTTCTGCCCACACTGAGAGCCTGGGGCACCATCCAGAGTGGCCACTGGGAGGCTCTGGCCCAGGAACCTGACAGCTGCAGACAGGGGCCACTGATAATTTGTTCTGTGGGTGGTAGGAGCAAGAGCACACTCTGTGTGCAAGGGCAGTGGTGGGGTCCATTTCAGTGACACTTGGGGGAGGTCCTGCGAGGCCACCTATGGGGTGAAATCTTGGAGTCAGTCCCAGCACTTTGGCTCCAGTGCTTTGATTCTGGACAATGTCTTCCAGCTTCTCTGTTTATGCCAAGCTCTCAGCCATGCATCTTGTGAATTTTGGGTTAAGTTAGCCAGAATTAGTGGACTCTGTGGCCAAGAATTTTGAGTGGTTCACTTTCCATGACTGTATAATCTTCGTCTAAATCTCCCTCTTCCCTGGTCCTACACAAAGAATGTGGCTTACCTCCACCTCTTCTCCAGAAGCTAAATCTCACTGATCCTGCCAGATTTATTGCAGATGATATTTCCTCCCTGAGTCTTTTTCTATTTCTAGGGAATTAGTCACTCTCTTGGTGGGATCTAGAGATTTTGTTTCATTTTGTTTTGCTTTTCGGGTCACACCCAGAAGTGCTCAGGGATTACTTCTGGGTCTGTGCTCAGGGATCACCTCTAGAGGTGCTTGAGGGACCATGTGCTATGTCAGGATTCCATCCAGAACTAGCCATATGCAAGGCAAATATCCGACTTGCTATCCTATCTTTGTAGCCCTTAGAGGGACTATTTTGTTTGTTTTGGGGACATGCCCAGTGGTTCCCAAGGCTTACTCCTGGTTATGTGCTTAAGGATCATTACTGTTGAGGTTCAGGGCACCATATTTGGTGCTTGGGACTGAACCTGGGTTGATTGCATGCAAGGCAAGAGCCCTGCAAGCCGTCCTATCATTCTCATCCCTCAATTCTCCAGCTCCCCCAAATGATACCCCTATCATTCTGGCCCACCTCATTCTAACACTTAAAAAACTATTAGGGGCCGAAGGAATAGTATAATGGGTAGGGCACTTGTCTCACAGTGGTCAACCCAAGTTTGATCCTCTGGCACCCCAGATGGTTCCTCCAACCTGCCAGGAGTAACTCCTGAGTGCAGAGCCAGAAGTAAGCCTTGAGAACTTCTGGGTGTGGCCCCCAAACAAAAGAAGTACTATGTTGCACGCTGTTGCAATGATAGATGACAGTATAACTGTCCCTTTACTTGTCTGTCTGCTGCTTCACTATCCTTTCTTTGAGACCCACAGCTTTCATCATCTGTGGAATCAGTACAGTGTCTTGCACACTCAGTGAATAGGGGTACCCATTACCCTTTTTATATTGGGAGGAACTAGTCATTTAATGGGTCTTGAGGTAAGATGGAACATGTCCCCACTCAAGAAGTGAAAGCACACAGCTCTACCTGCCTTGACTGGGCAGATGCAGTATAGGAATAAGGTGATTTTGAAGCAAAAATCTGGGGGAGTCTCCAGGACAGCAGGAGAAAAGTAGGAAATTCCTGGAGAGATTGTTTTCAGTATTGGAAAATTGTCAAATAAAATTTCCCTTCTGAGCTGGGTTTATGGTGGGATGCTACCCTTGGTCTTGATTTAACCTGAGTCCTCTGTACTTTTCCTCTTTCTTAAATCCACTCATTCTGTAGTTTTCTTGAAAATTCTGTGAGCTAACCAATATATCTTAAGTTTAATTTTTATGTTTAAACATATTTGATGGGGCTGGAGCGATAGCACAGTGGGTAGGGTGTTTGCCTTGCATGTGGCCAACACAGGTTTGATTCCCAGCATCTCATATTGCTGGGAATTGCACCACCAGGAGTAATTCCTGAATGCAAAGCCAGGAGTAACCCCTGAGCATCACTGGGTATGAGCCCCTCCAAAAAAGCAAAACAAACAAACAAACATATCTGATGTATTACAACCAAGAATTCTGATTTATATATGGTACTCAATAAATATTTGTTTAAGAAGAATATGGGTATGTAGGGATACCATAAATTTCTGGGGAATTTTAAATCCCTCTGTAGTCTTCCTTTTTTGAATATCCTACTCCTAATTCTGTGCCACTTTACCCCATTCCACTTCAAGAAGCCCCCTATTGGGGCTGGAGCAATAGCACAACGGGTAGGGCATTTGCTTTGCATGCGGCCAACCGGGATTAGATTCTTAGCATCCCATATGGTCCCCTGAGCACCGCCAGGAGTAATTCCTGAGTGCAGAACCAGGAGTAAGCCTTGTGCATCCATCACCGGGTGTGACCCAAAAAGAAAAAAAAGTCCCCTATTGTCTACTGTAGAAAATATATAGCAAAGAATTTTTATATGAAGTTGCTAAATATTAGGCTGAGGCAAATAATACCTTTAGAGTGGGGGAAGATTGAGAAAAGACTAGAACACATGCTTCTCATGCTGAATCTCTGAGTTCAATTCCTGATGCCACAAGGTCTCTCAACTGTAGGATAACATTGGTTTGTCCTTTCTGTCTTGGCACAGAGAGCTTAGGTTTGTTGGGTTACTCCCATCAAAGTGCTCCCATTCCTCTGTTTATTTGTAACCTCTTTCTTTGTGCTCTGCTTCCCCAACTGGTCAATTACCTTTGTCTCCTAGTCAGACTTTGTTAATTTGTAAATATTGCTTTTCTCTTCTCCTTAAGTCCTTTGAGAAGTCAATTCAGAGTAATGTTCCTTTTGTATAGACACAAGAAGACAGTTAATGCTATATTTTTGTAACGGGAGTTAGTTGACTCCGAGTGATATTTACTCCTGGGCATCTGTTCTCTCGATTTAAGCCTCAGTTGCCCTTACTTCCTAGCACCCCCAAAACAGGGTCCCAATGAGGGATTGGATGGACCCAGGGCAAGTGGTGAGATACCCTAGCATGGAAATGGGCCAGGCCAAAGCACCATAATACTTAACTATAAATTAAGAGCATGGTCATGAACAAATTCTGTCATGATCCAAAAAGTAACAAGTGGATTAGGACCCAGATTAGGAAAGATTAATCTGGCCTGAGCACTGTAGTCTGAGATCTATAGTGAGATGTCACTAGGAGAGCCACCTTACAAACTCAATGAATCTCTTACTGTGGCCATATAAAATTACTAATATTAAAAAGTAGAATTAAGATGTTAATTAAGTTATTGGACTGAAGGGGAGGAGAAAAACCCTTACGTGGCATTTTGCACTTGAGCCTGATTTCCATCAGGAAGGGCTTTCATATGTTGATTGTGCTACCCTGGGTGTCTGATAACTACCCCTAATGCAGGAAGTTGGAGAAAGACTAGGGAGAGACCAGGATGGCAAGTGGGAGCTGGAGAGATGAGCAAGGGAGACAGGACGAGACAGGAATGAGGGGTTTAGGAGATTGAAACAGCCACATGGGGAGAATGGAATAAACGACAACTAATCAATTGATCACCAACCAGCCTGACTCTCATTTCCTCCTTTGTCCGCCCATGGCATTGGCTGTCCCGGGTGGAGAAATGGCGTGAGACCACCTAACAAAGGCGTTGAGAGAGAGATCCCCAGGATTTCCTTAATTGATGTTTACACACTCAACCTTTACCCAAATTGAATCTCTTTTTTTGTTTGTTTTTTTTTTGTTTTTGACTACACTCAGCTGTGTTCAGGGCTTGCTCCTGGCTTTGTGCTTAAGGATCACTACTTACAGGTACTTGGAGGACTGTATGAAATGCAGGGGATTGAACCCAGATTAGATGCATTCAAGGCAAGTATCTAACTGCTGTACTATTTCTCCAGTCTCCCTCTGCACCACCACCAAATAGCACATTTCTATGAAAGAATTGATTTTGAAAAACAATCACTGTCACTGTCATCCTGTTGCTCATTGATTTGCTTGAGCGGGCACCAGTAACGTCTCCATGGTGAGACTTGTTACTGTTTTTGGCATATCGAATATGCCACCTGTAGCTTGCCAGGCTCTGCCGTACGGGTGGGATACTCTTGGTAGCTTGCCAGCCTCTCTGAGAGGGACAAAGGAATTGAACCTGGATTGGCTGGGTGCAAGCAAATGCCCTATCGGTCCAGCCCTTGAAAAACAATAGTTCTAGAATTTAAATAACACCCCATAATAGTGTCATTTGGGCTGCATACCTCAAGTCTGTAGAGATGTATTTTATAGTAGGGGCATCTTGGCAGTACTCCTACTACACAGCATACAGGCGACCACCCACCTGTCTGCCTGTTGGCTGATCCTGCATATATTTTGTGATTATTTGCAAGCAGTGTTGGGAATTTTTTAAAGTGTGTTTAAAAAAGGATGGGTGATCTGTGCCAGCAGGCATGGACAACGTAAAATGAGGGTCTAATAACAATTGTGTCAGAAAGAAATATTTCCAGTCCTGATATTTCAAGATATTTGTGTCCCTGTAAATCAAATATCTTCTGCTCCCAGGCTTACTGCCTTCTTATAGGTTCTGACTGATGGGAGCAGGAGACAAAAAGGCCAGAATGCAGTTTTTTTTTTCCCTTGGGAAGCTAACTGAGCTGCCTGTTCTCCAGTCTCCTGGCAACTGGATATGGAATATTCCTGGGAAAATCCGTTATTTGTTGAGTTTATAAGGCACACACATATGTTATCTTCTATATGTTATCTCATGTAATTTTTTTTGGCTTTTTGGATCACACCTGGTGATGCTTAGGTGTTATTCCTGGCTCTGCCCTTAAAAATCACTCCTGCCGTTGCTCAGGGGACCATATGGGTTGCTGGGAATTGAACCCTGGTCAGCTGCGTGCAAGGCAAACACTCTCTTTGCTGTACTATCATTCCAGCCTGACCTCATGTAATTTTTACAACAACTCTCTGGGATGTGGATTATAAATCTCACTGTAGATGATAAAGCAGAGGCTCCCAGAGGTGAGGTGACTTCTCAATAACGGGGTGGGTCATCTAAATGGAGCAATAGGAATAAAGAGCAGAAAAACTGATCTTCAGTGGGAAGCTTGACATTGGGGCAGGGGGGAGGGGGCTAAATTAAGGAAGGAAACACTAAGACAATGGGGGAGGGGAAAGTTGCCTGCCACAGAGGCAGGCTGTGGTGCGGAAGGGAAACTGGGGACATTGGTGGAGTGTAGTGGCACTGGTGAAGGGATTGGTGTGGAACAGTATATGCCTAAAACTCAATCAAAAATATCTTTGTAATTCGCAGTGATTTAATTAAAAAAAAAAGGAAGAAGAAGGAAAATAGACTTGTGGGCCCAGAGAACTCTCAGCAGAGTTCATGGCAGCACTTCAACCTTGCTGGGAATGGTTTTCATTTTTAATTTTAATAATGAGGAGAAGTAAAAGCTTTAAAAATCAATTTATTGATAACATTCACAAGTTTACTCCTAAATTAGTTTAATGACAAAAGAGCTAAAATTTTCATCAAGCTGTTGCTTCTTCCCCCCTTCTTTCTCTTCTCCCTCTCCTCCCTCCCTCCCTCCCTCCTCCCTCCCCTCCCCTCCCTCCCTCCCTCCCTTCCGTCCTCTCCCTTTCTTCATCCCTCCTTCCTCTTCATTCCCTCCTTCCCTCTCCTTCCCTCCCGATCCCTTCCTCTTTCCCTCTTCCCTCTTCCTTCCTGTCCTCCTCCGTCCCTCCCTCTTCCTTCCTTCCTTCCTTTCCTTCCTTCCTTCCTTCCTTCCTTCCTTCCCTTCCTTCCTTCCTTCCTTCCTTTCCTTCCTTCCTTCCTCCCTTCCCTCCCTCCCTCCCTCCCTCCCTCCCTCCCCTCCCTCCCTCCCTCTCTTCCTTTCTTTCTCTTTCTTCTTTCTTTCTTTCTTTCTTTTCTTTCTTTCTTTCTTTCTTTCTTTCTTTCTTTCTTTCTTTCTTCTTTCTTTCTCCTTCCTTCCTTCCTTCCTTCCTTCCTTCCTTCCTTCCTTCCTTCCTTCCTTCCTTCCTACCTTCCTTCCTTCCTTCCTTCCTTCTTTCTTTCTTTCTTTCTTTCTTTCTTTCTTTCTTTCTTCTTCTTTCTTCTTCCTTCCTTCCTTCCTTCCTTCCTTCCTTCCTTCCTTCCTTCCTTCCTTCCTTCCTTCCTTCCTTCCTTCCTTCCTTCCTTCCTTCTTTCTTTCTTTCTTTCTTTCTTTCTTTCTTTCTTTCTTTCTTTCTTTCTTTCTTTCTTTCTTTCTTTCTTTCTTTCTTTCTTTCTTATACACCTGTGGTGCTCAGGGGGCTATTCCTGTGGCCAGGAGTGACCACTGAGTTTGAGGGGATCATATGTAGTACTGTGTATTTGAATTGGAGAGAGTGGGATGCAAGGAAAAGCATCTTAACTCCTGTTCTATCTCTCTAAACCTACTTTCCAAACTCTTTATCTGTTGCCATGGGTGTTTATGCTACTTGAATTTTCTTGTAGCTGGGCTAAAGGCACATTTTATCTAATATTCATTAAGCCCACCTCACACAGGAAAACCAACATGGTGCATTTCATGTCTCCTTACCTCTAGGTTTGACATGAAATGTCAGCTTAATCTGCTGACTCATTTTGATGACATTGTTTTGGAAGTCATTCCAAAGTCACCATGGCTAAAAGGGACGTGGCTGTTAAGACAGAAATGCATTTCAGTTAATACCTCAGCTGCACTGAAACTAAGCCAATGCCAACCTTAATTCCTAAAGGAAAACAAATCCACAATAATCCATCTTCTAATTCTGGGCAGGCTGGCACAACACCAGATTGTATCAGTTGTGAGTCCTCTTGCCCCTCACACTGGGGCCAAGACCAACCCTTAAAGCAATCCCTGAATTTGAGGTCAGCAAGTTGTACACGTAGATGTCTGTGGTTCAGGAAAACATCAATGTCCTTGGTTTATCTGAAATAAAACATTGGCTCTGATTTGAGAAATTAGCTCATTCTTTTTCAATGAAAAATCAGCTTGACCCAAGTAGCAACCAAAAGTGAGCTAGTTTTGCAATTTGCAGGAAAAGTTTAATAAGATTAAACCGGGTTTCCACCTACCTGTTTCCTTTGAGCATTTAATTTTATTCATTTTTCTTTCCATTCTCTGAAGGAAAGGCTTGATATTTACTCACTCATGCTGAGTACGCAGTGACTGATGAGAAAATCTACTGCTATCATTTATTTATAGCATCTCAATTATTTCTAGCAATAATCCCATTTGAATAGCATTGTTCAACTAAAGCAAAAGGAACTGACATGGAGAGAAACAAATTAGGTTGTGAGAAAAGATATTAGTTTAAGGCAGGGGTAAGCCAATTATAGCCCAAGGACCAACTCGGACCTGCCACCCGGGTTTTACAGCTTATAAGATGATTTTGACGTTTTTCCAGTGGTTAGGTTAAAAAAATATCAGAATCAAGTTCTAATTTGAGCAACCAAAATTTTATTGGAAAGTTGCCACAACTATTCCATTCTGCATTGTCTTTGGCTGTGTTTGCTCTCAGAAGTAAAACAAGACGGCATGACCCGTGCAGACAGTGTCTGTCTATACTGTCTGAGCCTCCACCAAAATGTCTGACGCCTCTTTTAGGATAAACTGTTTATACAGCAAGCAAGTGGCTCTCAAGAGGAAAGCAGTTTAGAAGGGGATGATAAATGTTCGTCCAAGACAGCATCTTCATTGCTAACATTAAACAGTAGATTCCACCCAGGCAGCAGAAGCCATAGAAGATTTCCCAGGAGCAGGAGACCTCCGCAGAAACTCTCTCTAAAAATGACTACTAAGACAGCTGCAGCTAGCTGTAGTTGGACATAACTGGGCAAATGTGGAGTGGCTTTTGGATGGCTGATTCCACTCTGCTGTCTAGCTGCCATCACCAGTGTGACTTACAGGATGAACAGAGAGTTTTAGCCAATTATGTTTGAAATCCCCATGAGGAGGGGACACAATTTGAGTTCTCCTTGGGCATCAAGTAACTCTTCTCCATCAGCTTATTTGTTTGGTAGGTGCCTTGGTCTGTCAGCATTTGTCAGGCGTCTACTACCTGCTGGATGCCACACAAATGAAGATTGAAATTCAGCCATGGCTCCTTGTTCTTGAGGTTCACAGTCTAGCAGTTAATGACGGAAACTGTATTCATGTGAGGCTCTTTTTAAATAATAAATGTTATATACTACGTAGTTTTAAAATATGTACAAGGGAGATGTCTGTGGTAGTTCAAAGAACACATAGAATGTGGAGGTGAAGATAGTGGAACTAATGCCTTACTCTGTATGGAGAAGGTCTGTGGATAAGTCATTAGATCATACCTGTTATATTAGATAATAAATTAATATTGGCACCCCAAAGGGGATCCTCAATACTACCTTACGGCTACCCCCAACTCCCAACTCTTCTTCCTTGTACTAGCTTGCTGGGGCATTTTACAAAGTGCCCACACAAACAACAAAATTAATGAATTCACAGTTCTGGATGGTGTGGGTCTGAGAGCAAGGTGTGGGCGGCAGGGGCATGTTATGTGGCCTCTCTCCCTCTCTTAGGAGATGTGTGGCTTGGAGATGCCCCCTTCTTCGTGGTCCTCACTGGTGTGCCTTCCGCGTGAATTTGGGCCCTCGACCTGTCTTCCTGCCAGAAATCAGTCCTGCTGGACCAGTGCCTACCCTACTGACCTTGTTTTACTCTTCCTTATCTCCTCCTAGGCCTTATGTCCAAATACAGACATGTTCCAAGAAACTGGGGAGTAGAGTTGCAGCATTGGAATTTGAAGGCCACAAAACTGAACTCATGATACTCCTGGTGCTAATGAAAACTGTTCTTCTTAGACCCACTCCTCCACAGCCTCTCTTTGCCAAGCTCCCTCTCACACACTGGTCTCAGCTGGGTCCCTGCATCTCCCTCAGAGAAGCCTCTGCTTCAGGCCTCCCTTCCTGTGAAGGAATTGGTGCTTCACTGTTTCTGGCAAAGAACTTCTATGGTGCATTGTTCCATTCTTTAGATCTGGAAAAGTCAACATACTCCTCTCTAGTCCACTCTCCAACAATAATGACAGCAGCAACAATTCTCTCATTGTCTCTGTCTCTGTTTCTCTCTCCTTCTCTCTATTAGATACCACACACACACACACACACACACACACACAGAGTCTTTACTCCTATAATCTCCTTTCCTCTACCCTCTAGAGAAGAGCAGAATACTACAGTTCAATCTTTAATAGAATAGAATGATCAGGGAAATCTATGTTATGTTAAAGTCTTTTTATAAAACAAAAGCATAGAGTTTAACTCATTAATTAATGAGGGACACAAGTAAGCTATTGCAACAGGGGACTAGGAGATATGACAGTGGTTAGGATGCACACCTAGCCTGCATCCAGTCCAGAGTGGCACTGTAGGACCCCTAACACCACAGGGCCTGAATATCACTACCTCCTTGAGCCCTAGCATTGAGTCACTGGTCTGATTGACTGAGTAGTGCCAGGAGTGGCCCTTGGGCCTTCTGAGCACCTTTTAGAAGTACATTCTCCCACCTCATGCCTAGAGATACTACAGTTAGCTCAAAAGGGAACCTAAAAAAAAAAAAAAGAAAAAGGGAACCTAAAGAGCACTTAAGCCTATCGGGGTGCTGAAGTGAATTTCCTTGATGGATGTGAAATGGGTCAGTTTCTAGAGCAAGAATCAGTTGCATTTTTCCAGACATATTGCCTTTAGATGGGAAGAGAAAAGGACTATCTCAGTTTTCCGGATATGATCTTTACATTTTAGTATACGTGAATAAAAACTGTCAATTATTAAAATTATCAGTGAAATTATTTATTTTTCTTGAACTTTTTTTTTAATGTCTTGTGTCAAGCTAATGTTGGTTTACAAAACTAAGTTTTAGGGCTTCAAAATATATGTTACCATGTTGTACCACCATATGGCACCAAAGTACCAAGATCTCTCTAGCACAGCCCGTAGGACCTCCTCCCCGTGGCAATTCCTCTTTCCCATGGCCCCTCTGGAACCTTAGTTCTGTGTTCAGAATGAATACAAATTTTTTGACTGACTTTTTTTTTTGCCTTCCTTTGTTTCTCTATCGCCCACATATGAGTGAGATTGCTGGGTTTTGTCTTTTTATCATTTTCCTGACTGATTTTACTTAGTCTGACCCTCTCCATTTTTATTCATGTTGTTGCAAAAGGCGAGTCTTCATCTTTTTTTACGGTTGAGCATGAAAAATATTCCATTGTGTACACATGGCACGTTTTATTTGTTCACTCATTTGTTCTTAGGCTTTTGGACTGGTTCCATATCTTGGTGATTATATGCAATGAATATAGGTGTACATCAAAGTAAGTTGATTTAAATGTTAAATATTAGCATAACTGTAGGAAACTGCTTCCCTTATGCTCGATAGCGTGGTGTAAATGGTCTCAATCTTTTATTCATATGGTGTTGGAACTATGAAGATTGTTCTACCTTTGTTCAAGTCATTTTTTTCTTGTTCCTTCAGTAAAATTTGAAAGATGTTTTTACTTTTTTTCTTTAAGTAGAAAAGTCTTCAAGATATTGAAAAACAAAGTCTTTAATACACTGCTTAAAAAATGTTCCATGGCCGGAAGGTAGTACAGAGGTTAGGGCTCGTGCCTGGTGTGTGTCCTTTCCTTGTTTTCTCCCTGGCACTGAGCATTGTCAGGCATAGCTGTATATGCCCCGAGCACCTGTGGGGGGACCCAGATAACCCTGGCACAGCTGTGCCTGAGCAGTGCTACATCCTGAGGCCAGTGCATTGAACTACTCTCTGGTTGGCTGCCAGTGGGGTCCCCCGATACATATTACACTGGAGAGAATGGGAGTATTCTCTCCACTGATTTGATCTCAGTAGTCGGAGAGCACCAGATTGCTGTCAGCCGAGTGGTACCCATGATGGGAGCCCTGGCTGCCATCAGCTACTGAGAGAGAAGCAGCAGCAACACATAGCATCTGCTCAGAGGCTTTCAGGAGCATTTGTGAGACAGAGAATATTTGGCTAGGAGATTTTCACAGAAAGTAAAACAGGCTATAATTAATTTCAGGTAAAGGGATTCTAGGTATTAGTTTTGAACTCATACCAACAATCAATAAAGGTTCAGGTCTGCTAACTTCTTATGAATGTTCTTTTCCAATCTATCTCCTGATTTTCTTTCTTTGTTCTTTTAGATATTGACTAGATATTCATCAAGTCCTATCTTGGGAAGGAAATAAGGTTATAAACCTTCTAATGAAGGGAAGGAAAAGTTAGTGCAATCTGCCTCCTGAGTGCCTCAGCAGAGTGGAACAGGTCAATCTGTTGGCTCAGTGAGAAGCCAAGCTGAAGTTGAATCTAAAGTTGAGACCTCCAAATGTGCCTGGTTTCAAAGGAAAACTCGACTTTTGTATTTATTGAATTAGACCAATTTGGGAACCTTTCTTAAAAGGAAAAATTGTGGGCTGGAGTGATAGCACAGGAGGTAGGGAGTTTGCCTTGCACGCAGTCAAACTGGGTTCAATTCCCAGCATCCCATATGGTACCCCGAGAACCACCAGGAGTAATTCCTGAGTGCATGAGCCAGGAGTAACCCCTGTGCAATGCTGGGTGTGACCCAAAAAGAAAAAAAAAAGGAAAATTGTGTGTTCATAGAATCCCAACATTTCTAACATATTTTAGGTTATCATCGTACAAACATATATACTTGTGGCTCAGGTGCTGGGAATAGAACCAGCAACCAATAGATTGGCCACATATCAAGGCAAGCCACTTACCCACTGTAGTATCTCTCCAGCCCCAGAACTCAATTTTAAAAATCTATTTTACCTGTTTGCTGGAGTGATAGTGCAGCAGGTGAGGCGTTTGCCGACTGGGGTTCGATTCCTCTGCCCCTCTCCGAGAGCCTTGGCAAGCTACTGAGAGTATCTCGCTCACATAGCAGAGCCTGGCAAGCTACCCGTGGCATATTCTATATGCCAAAAACAGTAACAATTAGTATCACAATGGAAACGTTACTGGTGCCCACTCGAGCAAATCGATGAGCAACGTGATAACAGTGATACAGTGATACAGTGACACTTGTGGCTCTTATGTTATTATAAAATGATTAAATTTGTATTTTTCTCCCACCTTTTCTTCTAATCAAACTCATACCAAAGCTTTTGGGCAGCACTACAGCTGACCACTGGCTCAAACATAAACACAATGAGAATTTCAGGCTTTGACAGAGACTGGCATATCAATTATAAATGGATTATTCAAGTTGTTATAATATTATTATTGATATGTGCTGTCTTAGAATTAAATGACAGCATATTATTTAAAATAGTCACTTTCAAAAAACCTTCTTTTTTCTTTCATATTTTTTTTTTATGTTTGTCTTGGGTGACACCCAGTTGTGCTGAGGTCTTACTCCTGCTTCTGCACACAAGGATCACTTCTGTCAGGCCTGGGGATCACATGGAGTGCTGGGGGGACTGACCTCATGCATGCAAGCATTAAATCTACTGAATTATCTCTCTGGCCCCTTACAGTAGCACAGTGGTAGGGCGTTCGCCTTTCACGCAGCCAACCCCTGTTCGATTCCTCCGCCCCTCTCGGAGAGCCGGGCAAGCTACTAAGAGTATTGTGCCCGCACCGCAGAGCCTGGCAAGCTACCCGTGGCGTATTGGATATGCCAGAAACAGTAACAGTAAGTCTCACATTGAGAGACATTACTGGTGCCTGCTCGAACAAATCGATGAGCAACAGGATGACAGTGAAAATAAACCCAGCCCCTTAAAAACGTACCCTTGTGGACCTCTATAAGCCGGTACTTTATTTTTATTTTTTTTGTTTAGTCACTATGAAATTATAAAGTTGTTTATGATTGGGTTTGAGGCATACAATGTTTCAACACTAATACCTTCAACTGTGTCCACTTTCCCCCACCAGCTGCTCATTGCCTTCTACCTACCAGTCTGCCTCTACAAGGGTCACTTCTTTAAATATAGACTTTTTGCACTGTGTTTTACAGTACTGTTGCTGATAGGGTTTCATACATAGCACTTTACCACCTTTCAGCACCACTTCTTCCTCCCAGTTGATCTTCCATCTACCATGGCTGTTGCCCTCCTTCCTGTCTTATCCCCAGCCCCTACAGGCAGCATGTTTCCTAATGAACACCAGTTCTCATGTTCTTTGTTTCCATTGTCTGTGGGCATTAGTTATTCCCCCATTGTCACTGTCACTGTCATCCCGTTGCTCATTGATTTGCTCGAGTGGCACCAGTAATGTCTCCATTGCGAGACTTGTTGTTACTGTTTTTGGCATACTGAATATGCCATGGGTAACTTGCCAGGCTCTGCCGTGTGAGCGAGATACTCTCGGTAGCTTGCTAGGCTCTCCAAGAGGGGCAGAGGAATCAAACCCAGGTCAGCTGCATGCAAGGCAAATGCCCTACCGCTGTGCTATCACTCCAGCAAACAGGTAAAATAGATTTTTTTCATTGTTTTTTTGATTTGTATCTCCCCAATGATTAGTGATGCAGAACATTTTTTCATGTGCCTGTTGGCTATTTGTATTTCATCTTTGAGGAAGTTTCTGTTCAACTTTTCATTGAACAGAATGAAATTAATTGGTCTGTAATAAATTAAACAGATAGATTAATTTATTACAGACCAACAGGAGACAGAGGGCTATTTTTCTGAACACCTGAAATCCTTCCAGAAGGTCTCTAGACAGGACCAGAAGGTGGCCCACAGGAACATCCCCTACTCTACAGAGCTCAGGATTGTCCTTTCTTTTCTTTAACCCCTGGTCTTCTCATGTTAATAGAAAACCCTTGGGAACGAATAAGTGAGAAGCCTATTTAAAAACATTCATTTACTGTGATGTTGAAAGCAGTTCCTTCATAATCATTTTTTCTCTCCTTATTTTAGGATATATTTTTATCTAGTTTAGAATATTCACAATCAGTTATATGAAGCACTGCTTGTTTGTTGGGGGACAAACCATGTTCTTGGTTTGAATGCAGCAATGGAAAATGTCTGTTGTCTTGTTATTCCAACAGAATTCACATCTACTAATTCCTGAGGCATCAACCAACACCATCTGTTTGACCATTATTTGCGAGAGGTATTGGGAATAGGAGAACAAGGGACAGAGAAAGGGCAAAACATTGGAAAACCTTCCTGGCAGGATGCAGAGTCAAACTGGTTCATCCATGCATAAGATCCATAGAAGAAACCTTACTGTCATCGTTGATTCAGTAAAGATGTGAGTCAGGGTGGAATCATTAGAGCATGCCTATATAATTCTCTTCTCCAAGTAATTTTGTTAAAGGAGTAAGACAGTGGGCCAGAATGATAGAGCGGGTAGGGCAAATGCTATGGGATGATTCCTGGCATCCCATATGATCTCCCAAGTTCAGAGTCAGGAGCAACCCTTGAGCATCACTGGGTGTGACAAAAAAGAGTGAGACAAACTTTGAGAACTAGTAGTTACTTAAAATTTTGCCATTGCATTAATCTTCCACAAAAGTGAAATACATTGAGTAGTCAAGTCACACAAATGAAAAATCTCAAGTAGCTTTTTCCCCTTTATTCTTTCCCAGTCTGATTTTGTGATGCGATGTGTGTTTGTGTTCATGGCAGTGGTGGCAAAGGGCATGCTGCAGGTCAAAAACAGAGCTTCATATATGCAAGGCATATACTACTTAGCTACGTTCCTGGCACCAAATAGCTCTTATTTCAACTGTTCTCTGTTACCATAGAGGAAAAAAGGCATTTGTACATTGTTAGAATTGTCACTGTCTTCCTTTCCTGCAGCTGATTTCTCTTTCTGGGTCCATAGCTAGTACAGAAAATAACCTTCTGGGTGGCCGGAGCAACACTACAGTAGATAGGACACTTGCCTTGCACTCAGCCGGCCAAGGTTCAATCCCTGGCATGCCATATGGTCCCCCATAAACCATCAGCAGTAATTACTGAGCCCTGAGCTTTGAGCCTTGAGCAGAGTCAGGAGCATCACGGGGTGTGGCCCCCAAACAAACAAACAAAGAACCTGTCTGTATTGAACATGGGATGTATGTTTGGATTCCTTGGGAAACTTTTGTTCCTAGCTCTGGAGATTTGGATTGTGTTGGTAAATCTCAGACACGGACATAGTTTGAAAATTTCCACAGGTGATACTAATGTACAAAATATTGAAAACCATGATTTAAAAATAAGCTTATATTTTCCTAAAATTTCTAAAAATATAATTTCATACATACACATTTAAAATAATTGATGAAGGCAACAGAAGAGGTATTAGAAAGATCCAGGATGTGATGCAATGAAGAATGGGAGTAACACTGAGACGAGTCTGGGTTTCTCAATCTCAGTACTCTTGACATTTTGGGTTATGTAACTCTTTACTGTGGTTAATGTGCTGTGTATTGTAAAATAGTTAGCACCATCCTGGATTCTATTCCCTAGACGCCAGTAGCAGCATTATCCACCTGTACCACTTGTCCAGTTGTGACAACCAAAAGTTTCACGTGAATTCCATGACTCTGGAGTACACTCTGTCCCAACATACACATTTAATGGTTACTGATTAGAGACTGATTTTTTATTGATTCTAAAAAAATCTGAATCTGACATTTCCCAAAATAGCAAGCTTAATGTGTTTTTGTTTTGGTTTTGTTTGGGGGCCACACCCAGCAATGCTCAGAGGTTACTTCTGTGTCCTGGCAGTGCTGGGGTGGGATGGGGGAGGTGTGAGTTGTAAGAGGGGCAGGAACCATAGGGGATGCTGGGGATCAAATCCTGCTCAGCCTCATGCAAGGCAAGTGCCCTACCTTCTGTACTATGTCTCCAGCCCTCAAGTTTAGTAAGTTATAAATACTCACCTGAAACTGGCAGACAGGTTACAAGTTTTGCTGGAAGGCCAGAAATACTCTATTTCATGATGCACATAACTTTACCAATGTTTTCTGTTAGGATGGCATCCAAAATGAAAAGATTTTATTGTGGTTGCTGTTGTTTTCTTAAATGAGGAGGGATGAATCTTAAAGTTTTTCTTTTGGAGGAAAGGTATTTAATCCTAAAATAAATTTTTAAGAATACAAACGTTAAATCCATTGTGTGGTTAAGTCACAAGAGCCTTGTGAAGTGTAGAAATATTTCAGAAATGTCAAAGAAAAATTTGGATTTATTTGTCTTTTGTTTACTTCTTAACATCACTAGACATTCTAAAATGTTTTTTATCAAAGAGAATAAGTAATATGTGAACCAATATAAGGAGGCAAGCCCTAACAGAAGACTGACAGTGAAATCATTACTATACCACAGTGACAAATCTCAAGGGGGTTGTTAATTTCCTGGTTTCAGAATGACTTGGTTGACACCAGATATTGAGACAGTCACCATGGCAACAGCACTTGATTTGAGAAGCTGAAGAAAGAATGAGTTTGAAACTGAGGTCTTTGAGGGTAGTGATGCTTAATTACTAATTTTCGGTGGATTTATACTTTAATTGCCAGTGTTTGTTAATCACTTTCTATGAACACACTCTGGAATAAATACTTTGCTTGAATGATGATATTTGACTTTAATTATAGCCACCAAGGTAGTTTATCTTATAGTCTCTATTGTATCTGGGAGGGACTGTTGGTTGACACAGGGGTTAACATTCCCAAGGCCACAAAACTGATATGTGATATTATGTGTCTATCTCAGAAGTTCCCAGACTTCTTCAGCTCACTTTGCCCTAAATGTGTAAGTATATTTTGTTTTCTTAGTGTGTGTAGGTTTAATGAAATACCTAATAGCTCTATTTTTAGGTAGTTAGATCTAAACAACTTTATAAATATTTCTGTGCTGATAATTTAGCATGAAAAAAATTCACATAAATTAGAAGTAAAAAATAACATGTTTGGTTTTTGAAGGGCTACACCCTGTGGTGGTCAGAGTTTACTTCTGGTTCAATGCTTAGGGATCACTCCTGGTAGGGCTTTGAGGACCGTATATGGTGCTGGGAATTGAATCAGGGATGACCACACATAACGCAAGGGACTTAACCCCTATACTATTTCTTCAGCCCCCAAATAACAAGTTTCAATAAATTCCTAAAAAAACATACCCATGGGCTGGAGCGATAGCACAGCAGGTAGGGCATTTGCCTTTCACACAGCCCACCTGGGTTCGATTCCTCTGCCCCTCTCGGAGAGCCCAGCAAGCTACCGAGAGTATCACGCCCACATGGCAGAGCCTGGCAAGCTACCCATGGCGTATTCGATATGCCAAAAACAGTAACAAGTCTCACAATGGAGACATTACTGGTGCCCGCTCAAGAAAATCGATGAACAACGGTGACAGTGATACAATGAGCCATACCCATTTACTAGTGGGATAGATGCTCACCTTATCAAATAGGAGATTGAATTGTATACTACCATGCTCATTTTCTCTTTTGTGTTGAGATTTGCACATTACTTGCTTTCTAGCACAACAGCTGTCCCAAATTTAACTTTCAAAGATGAAACCTTATGAATAGAAATATTTCATTTCAATAATGAAGCTATAAGCTGCCCATGATCTGCCTCACAGATGTCAAGGATTTTTCTTCATATTTTTATAAATCTTCTTTATTTCTCATGTTTTGGTTTTTATACCTTTTCTTAATAGTGTGAAAGGGACATACACCTTTGCAGTTCTACCTTTTTTAGATCTGTTAATCCATGTGCCTTTGAACAGGTACCAAATTTGTTCATTAATCCCTTTAATACTCATGTTTAGTATCATCACTGGGTGTAATATATGTATCAGGGCAGTCCTGAGTGAAAGCACAAGCTCAAACTGTTTTCTATTTGTTCCATCTCACACTCTCTACAGAGAAGATATGAGCTCTTTTATCTCTTAAGGATGACTCTTTCCCCAATGTTTGTTAATTCCAGACCCCATCTGCTAAGAATGACTCAAGCTGGCCTTCAAGGGTTAGAAAACTCAGAACCCTGTCACCAAGACCTTCTTAGGCTACAAAGTCAGAGTAAATCAAACCCATCCACACACAAAGTCAAGCTTTCAATGACGTCAATGACCTACACAGTTGTTTTCCACAGCAACAGTTCTAGTAGCTAAACATGTTTGGCTCCAAGGCTCGGATGCAGTGCTTGTGGGCCAACATGGACAGGGAGGGAGGTGGAGTGGTATTTAGAATTAGTCCTCTTAAGAGTGACCTTAACTGGCTGCTCTTGTGTATACTGCCACAGTCCTGTTACATCAGTCGTTTTATCTGAATGGAGACACTGACTTTCCATCTGTCAGCTTCCCATAGCTCATTTCCAGGAGAATGGCTGAAAACAACCACAGTCACTCTCTTTTGAAAAGACCGAGTTTATTTCATCTGCCAGCAAGCAGTGCAGAGTTCTCAATTAATTCTTGCCTTTGGTTTATTTCTGGCTGTGAGCCTTCCTTTCATCATGAATGCTGCTGGGACTCAATTAATAAATATATCCAAGAAAATTCTATCACATTTTTTTTTGGTCCAACAGTCCACTCCTGGATATGTGTATGGGTATAATTGCACATATGATAAGAACATGTTTATTAATGCATAAATTACAGCAGTGTATTGAAAATAAACCCTAGTTCTTTTCTGCTTTGTTTCCTTACTCTCACACTTACTCTCCTACCAGATACTCTCAACACCTCTGGCTGACCAGTATGGCTGGTCAGTATGCTAGTCAGAAGCAGTTTGGCTTCTGAGCACTGCTTGATGGTTCCCTCCCTACAAATTATATCTTAAGAGCAGTTGGGAAACTGTGGTAGCAAGACCGATCATTCATGTAACCTGCCACGGTGGGCATGCATATGACTTTTCTGTCATGTAGGGACACATTTGAGTACTCATACAAATATTGAAACACTTTAAAAAGTCTCTTTGGGGGCTGGAGCAATAGTACAGTGGGTAGGGCATTTTCCTTGCATGCGGTCTGTCCAGGTTTGATCCCTGGCATCCTATATGGTCCCCCGAGCACCTGCCAGGAATAATTCCTGAGTGCAGAGCCAGAAGTAGCCCCTGAACATTGCCAGGTGTGACCCAAAAAGAAAAAAAGAACAGTCTCTTTTTATATTTACAGTCATTTTGCTTCTTGCCACAATATATAATTTCAATCTCATTCCTTCCTTCCTTCCTTCCTTCCTTCCTTCCTTCCTTCCTTCCTTCCTTCCTTCCTTCCTTCCTTCCTTCCTTCCTTCCTTCCTTTCTTTCTTTCTTTCTTTCTTTCTTTCTTTCTTTCTTTCTTTCTTTCTTTCTTTCTTTCTTTCTTTCTTTCTTTCTTTCTTTCTTTCTTTCTTTCTCTCTTTATTTCTTTTGTCTTTCTCTTTTCTTCTTTCTTTCTTCCATCTTTCCAGGACTGGAGATTACTCAGGCCACACAGGGATGTGCTGAGGGCCTTCTCTCTCTCTCTCTCTCTCTCTCACACACACACACACACACACACACACACACACACACACTCTCTCTCTCTCTCTCTCTCTCTCCCTCCCTCTCCCCATATATACCTATATTTCTTACTTAAAAACAATGACATATCCATTTGTAAAATAATGGGAGAAATATTTTCTCCCTCTTCCCCCTAATTGAGCTATTTTTCTGGAGATATAATCAAATTAAAACCAACTTTAAGGACTGAAGGAAACAATGGAAGGAAAGACTTGGTTGGGTTGGTGCTCATTCCATGTTAAATCACTCTATCACTGTATCACTGTCATCCTGTTGTTCATCGATTTGCTCAAGCAGTCACCAGTAATGTCTCCATTTGTCCCAGCCCTGAGATTTTAGCAGTCTCTTCTTACTCATTTTTCCCAACAATTGGAGGCTTGGAGGCTCTTTTCAGGGTCAGAGGAATAATACCTGTCATTGTTACTGTATTTGGCATATCAGATATGCCACAGGGAACTTGCCAGACTCTTCTGTGCAGGTGGGATACTCTCAGTAGCTTGCCAGGCTCTTCGAGAGGCATTTATTATTATTATTATTATTATTATTATTATTATTATTATTATTATTTTCTTTATGATGATGTGTCGGTCCAGGAATATTTTCATTCATGCATGAGGCTCAGCCCAAGTGTGTGGAAAGTGGCTTGGAGCATGGCGGCAGTGGGGTAGTGGAGGTAGGCTGCTGGGATTGAGTTCCCTTGGGGCAGGGAGGGCTCTCACCTGCCCCCTTTGGGGCACCCCTGGTGCAGAGTTCGGTGGCATGGTTATGGGGACCTCATTTTATGCTCCCTTCCGGGAGAAGCAGCCTGAGTTCTGGAGGGTAGCCGAAGAGATTATCTGGTGCTGGCAGGAGGTGGCATATGGGTGTGACCCTGGGTCACTGGAGATTGGGGGAAGCAGGCAGAGGATCTCTGCTCCCGGGTCCGGTTGAGCCCAGAGTCCAAGATCACAAAATTCTGCATTACCTGGGTTCCGTGGGACTTCCCTCATGTGGAGGCTCTGCCCGAGTGTGTGGAAAGCGTCCTGGAGCGTGTGGTGGTGGAGTACTGGAGGTTGGCTGCTGGAGCTGGCCCCTTGGAGCAGAGAGGGCTCTCACCCGCCCCTCTCTGGAGCACCCCGGTGCGGAGTCCGGTGGCATGGTTAGGGGGGCCTCATTTTAGGCTCTCTTCCTTGAAAAGCCCCCAAAATTGAAAGACCTGAAGGCATTCTCTGCTCTGAGCATCACTTCCCCCATACATAAGAAGATACTCCCAGTCTCTCTGCTTCAGTGGTCAAGTCTCTCTGAGGAGCACCAAAAATGTGTCTTCACACCCAGGGGCTCCCTGCTTTCTGGATACCTACATACTAGGCATGAGTCAGGGCAGGAATGGGAAATGCTCCCTTTCTTCAAAAGAGGGCTAAATCCATCTACAGTGGCCTAAGTTCGAGTTATCTTTCTATTAAGAAGATGGGAGGGGGGTGGAGAGTGAGAAAGGGAAGACATTTGCTGTGACTATATTGACATCACCCCCTTATCTTCCTGAAGCAATCACTCAGCTCCTGCTAAAGATCCAGAGGACAGAGGAATGCAATTCTCAGATGCTTGTTTTCCACCAATATCATGACCCTGACGTGAGTTGCCATGACAATTTCCACAAATTGGAACAGCATTCTTTGAGTTTCTTTATACCATTGGAGGAGAATAAATCTTTCGATGTGAAGCACCAAAATGTTATGCATTTGTGTGGATTTTCCAGGTCAGGAGTTCCAATCAGGGTGACACTCACAGCTTGCAGTAGTGGGAGGCTCTCTAGGCTGGCCTGTGGCTGCGTATGGAGTGGGCTGAGGGCATGGATTTAGGCACTTGAGTGCATACACCCGGAGGCAGGGGAAAGAGAGAATGAGAGGGTGGTTTGTCGCTAGAGCAGTAAAATCACCTCCTGGCATGGCAACCACAGAAGCTGGGATTTGAAAAGGAACATTAAAACTTTGGAGTTTAGATGGCACTTTTGCATTTGTGACTTACGGCCTCCAGCCACAGAAATACTTGTGGCAACTACAGTCCTTGAGTGTTCCATTTCCTATTCATTGCCTTTTCTTAAAGGACATGAACTAAGAATACTAAAGGACACAATAGAAATTGGCAAGTGGAAAGAAGGTCTGTCTTTCTGAAGAACCTCATCTTATTGTTTGGGATTGGAAACTGACCGTTCTGATGAGGGACATTCTTAGAAATACGTACGAGTCCTTTCCTCCCATAGATTGTGCAAAGGTGCACTGAGGGGTCATTCTGCAGAATTGATCTTGAATGATCACTTTCCCCAAAATGTCCAAAATGCCAGTTCTAAATAAGAATAAATTTTAAAAATATGCATTTTAATCTAAAAAGAAGTCAGAAATAGTATCTGCAAAATAGTTGCAAAATATCCTAATTGGGCTGGAGTGATAGCACAGCGGATAAGGCATTTGCCTTGCATGTGGCCGACTTGGGTTCGATTCCTCCACCCTTCTCAGAGAGTCCAGCAAGCTACCGAGAGTATCTTGCCCACATGGCAGAGCCTCGCAAGCTATCCATGGCATATTCAATATGCCAAAAACAGTAACAACAAGTCTCAAAATGAAGATGTTACTGGTGCCCGCTCGAGAAAATCGATGAGCAACGGGATAACAGTGACAGTGACAGTGACAGTATCCTAATTTGCCAATGCTAAGAATTTGCCAACTCCTTATTTGCTCTGCAATGTGGAAGATTGTCTCATTGGAGCACCTAAACAGGCAGCACATTTAGATAGTGATAATGATGATAAAGGGAATGTTTCTAGAATGTATACTACATTTTAGTCGCACATATATCACATGGTAGATGCCAAATTTACATTATTATCTCATATAATTTTCCTATTAGCCCTAATATGTGGCTATTATTTTTTGTTTCCATTTTATAGGTAAGCAAACTGAGGCCTAGAGGCATCTCATGCCTACAAAGATGTTGAGGCTGTGTTTGTATTCAGGTAGATATTAGAGTCTTCTAGATAGATGCTGAGGCTATTTTTTTTTCTCCAAGCAAATTAGGCTCCCTACATTTTAGTCATCATCTCACTCAATACCATTATTTAATAACTGAGAAACAGGTTTTTAGTTTGTTCTAAGTTATGTAATTAAAGACATGTCAGAAGAAAATTTTATACCAGATCACTGAAAGATTTTCTTTTTTTAAAGTCACCACCACCAATACATTTTATTGGCAACTTTCAGATCTCTATGGAGAGCTGTTTAGCTGTGGATTAATACAGATAAGCCACACGCAAAAAGCTGCATAGTGATTAAGAATCCTGACTCCCATTTGCCATTACCTATAATTTTTGTCCGTTTATCAAATCTCTCTATGCCTTACTTTCCTTCTCTGTATAGTGGGGATAGAAAAATCAAAGAATTGTAGCACTGCACTGTCATCCCATTGTTCATTGATTTGTTTGAGCGTGTACCAGTAACGTCTCCATTGTGAGACTTGTTGTTACTGTTTTTGACATATCAAAAACGCCACGGGTAGCTTTCCAGGCTCTGCAGTGCGGGCAAGATACTCTTGGTAGCTTGCCGGGCTCTCTGAGAAGGACAGAGGAACAAAAATGGGTCGGCTACATGCAAGACAAACGCCCAACCTGCTGTGCTATCGCTCCAGTACACACATAACTATAGACACATATATTTATGTATTATATATGTAAATATATACATGGCCCCATATGAATATAATACAAACATATAATAAAATCTATAATAATATAGAATTAAAAATATATAATAAAAATAATTTTGTGAGCTTTTACATCAAGTAATTCTCTAACAGTGTTCCCCAAAATGGGTAATACCACCCCTTCCTCAGAACGGGGCCAGAGGGGGCCAGCAATAGCCTTAGGTGTAACTGGGGAGTTAATTCTGTTTACTTAAATATACTTAAAGTATATTTCTAGGGAGTTGTTGAATGATTTTTTTTTCCTTAAAAATGGGTGGTTGGCCGAATAAGCTTGGGAACCTCTGGTTTGGCACAACCCACTCTAGGCTGACTTAAAGAGGAAGTTGATTCACTTACTTTCACAAAATTAGAGCTATCTACTTAATCCCAAAGGCTCAAGTGAGTAAAATAACAGTGTAAAGGGCTGTTTTGGTAGCAGAGAAAAAATCTGCAGGACAGTCTTGTATTAAAGGAATGAATAATTAACAAGAGTTATGGTTTATAAGGAAATATGCTAGTTTGGTTGACATCACAGAAACTGTGGGAGTTTGTCTTTATGATTTCCCCACAAACCCAGTTGGATGCCTCCCAAGGTAAATAACAGTTGTTTGCTTATTACTTCTAGATATCATTTTTTTAGCTTTAAGATAGAAGTGAATAAGTTAATTTACAATGCAAAGTGGCAGAGAGACTTACTGTTTACTCTAGGTAAAGCACCAATGCTCACTTTTCAAAAAAGGCCTCCATTACTTTCCCAAAGCAGAGGATGAATTTCATTGTTTTCAGTCTACCATTACAAATAACAAAGGCTATGATACAGCTTTGTAAGCTAACATGTATATGTAATAATTCTCCCCTATCTCACCCAGGTCACTTCTCTTACTCTCAATAACTGACTTTCAAGCACTAACAGAAAGTAAGCTGTAGCCTGTGTCAAAATGAAATTACAATAGTTACCAAAAGGGAAAAGTTCCAGAAAGTATTCAATTAGTTGATGTGGGCATATAAATATAGTGAGTTGGGATCATCGTCATAAAACCTCTGTGTAAGCATACGCTAGCTTATATAATGATCTGTTCATAGATGAGGGAGAGTGGAGTTGGTGGCGGAAGAAAGATGTGTATTGCTCTCACATGGTATAAGTGGTGCTCTCTCTGGAGCTAAGGGAAAGGGGGCACCGTGCTCTCTATCCTCTGATGCCTTTTGAACTCTTCGAGCACACCCTCTATTGAGTTTGTTCTCACTTCCTGTCCAGCCAGGTCACCTTCTGTGCTTGTCATCAGACCACAAACTTACATTTCTTGCCCTCATTCCATCATCCCTGAGTGCCTGGGGTCAACTACTTAGGTTGGTGGAGCAACTAGAGCAAGTGAAATGTCAATGGTTAAGCAGAATTTTTCTGAGAAACTTGCTTTGAGTTTCAAACAGGAATCAACAATAGAATTTTTGGAATATAATTCTCTCTTCACTTGCATCACTTGTCGTCCCGTTGATCTTTGATTTGCTCGAGTGGGTGCCAGTAATGTTGCCATTTGTCCCTGTCGCATGCTAGTGCAGCCCAATGATATCTGCTTGCTCCAGGAACAGGAAGAGCCTCAAATCATTCATTCAGGGATTTGACGAAGAAATCTGACCATCTAGTTGGTGGGCGGCCACGCAGTCTTCAGATATTCCGTGGAATCCAGTTGGTAGCAGCTCTAGTCCAGCGGTCGTCTCTGAATCTCATTACATGACTGGCCCATCTGATTTTTTGATGCCTTGGCAAATGAGACAGTGTCCCTGATTCTTGACCGTCGACGGAGGTCAGAACTCCGGGTTCCTTCTCTCACTTGAGTGAGATGTGATACTCCTAGCGTAGCTCTTTCCATTCCTCTTCAGGATACCCTAATAGATTCTCATCCTGTTTGCGTAGGGCCCAGGTCTCTGAGGCATATGTTAGTGCAGGAAGAACGGTGGAATCGAAAAGATGTGCCCGAAGTCGGAGGTTCTTCGTCCTCTTAACCACTTCTTCGATGCTCTTGAAGGCATTCCACGCTGCTCTCTTCCTCCTGCGCAGTTCTGGCACCAGGTCGTTTCTCATGTTGATTTCTCGACCCAGGTACACATAGCTGCTACATTTGGAGATGTTCGTTCCATTGAGAACAAATGGAGCTTCAGGGACTAGTTCCTTTTTCATGAGCATCGTCTTGTTAAGATTCAGCTGCAATCCGACCTTTTCACACTTGTGGTTGAAGTTGGCCAGCATTTGTGCCCCTTGGCTAATGTTTGACGTTATGAGAACGATGTCATCAGCGAAGCAGAGGTGGTACAATTGCCTACCGTCTATCTTCACTCCCATTCCTTCCCATTCCAGTCATCGTATGATGTTCTCGAGGGTGGCACTGAAGAGTTTTGGTGAAATAGTATCACCCTGCTGTACCCCTCTCTTTACATCAATGATCACTTCCTTGTAGAATGGTGAGATCCTACTGGTGAATCCACAATACAGCTCTCGGAGGATTTTGATATACTGAGTTTGAATGCCCTATTTGGCTAGGGCTTTGATGACTGCTTCAGTCTCAACAGAATCGAAGGTCTCATTCAACCTAGAGTTCAAGGTCACAAAGATCTGCCTACCCGGTTTTGTGGGGCTCACTCATGCGTGAGGTTCGGCCCATGTGTCTGGAGAGTGGCCTGGAGCATGGCAGTGGCTAAGTAGTGGATAATTCTCTCTATAACCTGCAAATATACCCTATTAAAAACTATGTGCTTTAGGAAGAAGGAAGATTTCTCTTTTTTTGCTATTACCCTGAATTGTCTTTAAAAATATGCTTCTTATCAAGTTTAACGGTTATCTTATTAATGACATAGATGAGTGCATATCTCCCACCCCCCACACACACTCCCATGATGTGAGGATCCTATAAACTGACTTAGGGAATGGTAGGGTTCCATTTGTGAAAGAATTACCTAGTCTATGTGTTTAAATATCTGCAACAGTTCCAATCCCAGTCTGGTACCCAGGAGTGGCATTAATTTCAGAAAGAGTCTCTGTCAATACTGTTGGTGACCTAGTCCTCTCACTTGGGCCCATCGCTAATTTTACCTGCAGCCAACACTCAACTCACTTTGAGGAAATTTTTCAACTCTACTGAGTCTCCCATATATTTCCAAGACTGCTCATGACCTTGACAAAGACTCTCTTCTACTGGCCTAATGTTGCTTCTAGTTCGTCTCTTTCTTCTCCCCTCCCCCTGCTGCTTGGTAATGTAGCACTGTAGCACTGTAACACTGTTGTCCTGTTGTTCATCGATTTGCTCGATTGGGCACCAGTAATGTCTCTATTATGAGACTTGTTGTTACTGTTGTGGGCATATTGGATATGCCACGGGTAGTTTGCCAGGCTCTGCCGTATGGGCAGGATACTCTCCGTAGCTTACCGGGCTCTCCGAGAGGGATGGAGAAATCGAACCCGGGTTGACCTCATGCAAGGCAAATGCCCTACCCACTGTGCTATTGCTCCAGTCCGCTTAGTAATGTGAGTTTTGTAATCCAAAGTCACGTGTTTGTCATTGTTTAACACTATCTGCTCTTTTGGGTTTTTCTCTTTATGTAGCACTGTAGCACTGTCATCCCGTTGTTCATCAATTTGCTCGAGCGGGCACCAGTAATGTTCTCTTTATGTACTACTCAAAATTACCTAGTATTTTTCCTTCTTTCTATGACTTGTTTTGTTTACCATAACACCCTCCAGCTCCATCCAAGTTGCAGCAAATTGCATGATTTATTATTTTCTTGTGGCTGTATAATATTCCAGAGTATTGCAGAGTATGCCACACTTCTTCATTCATTCATCTGTGATTTGTGTGTCTTCATTTACTGGTTATTGTACTGAGTAGTGTAATGAATATAGATGTGCATATCACTGTACCATGGTATCACTGTCATCACGTTGATAATTGATTTGCTCGAGTGGATGCCAGTAATGTCTCCATTCGCCCTAACCCTGAGATTTTAGCAGCCTCTCTTTACTAGTTCTTCCCAGAGGTGCCACATTGGAGGCTCTTTCAGGGTAAGGGGAATAAGACTCATCATTGTTACTGTATTTCGCATATCAAATACACCACGGGGAGCTTGCCAGGCTCTGCAGTGTGGGTGTGGGCAGGATGCTCTTGATACCTTGCCAGGTTCTCTGAGAGGGAGAACTAGGCTATAAGAGGTTGCGAGGTTGTGAATGTGGCCATGTGCTCCCGGGAGTGTTGTTTCATAGTCTCTGGATCTTGGCCGTTGATAGAATTACACAGTGCTGGGGGCAGTTTGTTGGTGTGGCTGTCAAGCTACTGGAAAATGGGGAATCTGGGTGAAGGAGGCCCAGTCCTGATACAAGAGGCTTGGAGATCTCAGCCCTGGGTCCCGCACACCTGGGTTTCTCTGCTGGTTCCTTCATGTGTGAGGCTTGTCCAAATGTGCAGAGAGGGGCATTGAGCATAGCATGGCTGTGGCTGAATTGTGCACATATATACATTATATATACACATATACATGTATATATATAAAGATGTTCATATATATTTTTGAATTATTGTTTTATGTTTGGAGGCTAGAGGGCAAGAAGAATAATAGGCCATATGGGAGCTGTGGTATTACTATTTTGAGAAATATTCACACTATTTTCCATAGAGATTGAACCAGGTGATTTCCCATCAACACTGAATCAGTGTTCCCTTTTTCATAAAATCTCCAACATTAGTTGTTTTCAGTTTTTTTGGTACATGTCATTTTCACCTGTAAGATGAGATATAATTGCTGTTTCTATTTGAATTTCTCTAATATTAAATGAAAATGAACATTTTTTCACATGATTACCAGCTATTTCTATGTTATTTTCATTGATGTTTCTGTTCATCTCGTCTCCGCATTTAAAAAATAATTTTTAACTTTAAAATTTTTGCTTTTTCGGTCACACCTGGCGATGCTCAGGGCTTACTCCTGGCTCTGCATTCAGGAATTATTCCTGAATGTGCTTAGGGGAACCATATGAGATGCTGGGATTTGAACCCAGGTTGGTTGCGTGCAAGGCAAATGGCCAACCTGCTCCAATCCTCTTCTCCCCATTTTTGATGGGGTTGTTGTTTCGTTGTTGTTGAGTTTTATGAGGGCTTTATATATATTGAATATTAGCTCTCTCCCTCCTTTTAAAACTTTTGGGGTCACACTGGTGGTGTTACTCATGGTAGTACTTGGGGAACCATATGTGGTGCCTGGAACTGATCTGGAATTGGCCGCATGTGCAGGCAAGCTCTGTATATTCTTGCTTCAGAACCTTAGCCCTCTAACTGTATGGTATGCAAATATTTTCTCCTCTTCAGTAGTGTGTTTTTAAAACTTTAGCCTTTTTTTGCCATGTAAAGTATTTATTTATTGATTTTGGGGGGGTCACACCTAGCGGTGTTCAGGGCCTCCTTCTTGCTCTGAGTTTAGGAAACCATGTGGGGTGCTGGGAACTGAACCTAGTTTGGCTGCATGCAAGATAAGTGTTCTGCCATTGGTACTATCTCTCTGACTTTATGTAAAGACTTATTAATTTGATCTTCCATTTTTGTTTATGTTATATTTGCCAATGAAGTCAAATCATCAAGGATACTTCTAAGGTCTGCATCCTGGAGAATTCTGTGTTTTCCTCAATGTATTTTATGCAATGCTCTCTAGTTTCAAAGTGTTTAATCCACTTTGAGTTAATTTTTGTGTAAGAAGGAAGGTTTTCAAGAAACGGGTTGGGGAAATGGAGGGGAAAGGTATGAGGCAGTAGTGCTTTGTCTTAAAAATTGTCTTAGGAGTTGTAGCAGAGAACAAGAGCTTCCCTCTTGTAGATCTTCTCTCTCTCTCTTTTTTAATGTTAGGAATCAAATCCAGGGCCTTACGTGTGCAAAACAGGTGTTCTACTTCTGAGCCACATCCCTGTTACTCAGAAGCTATATTTTGAATCAGAGAGGTTGAAAAATGAAATCATATGAGGCTGGTCCTGAGCATCTTGTTGCTTTTGTGCACAAACTATTTGATGACCTAAGACAAATCCAAAGTGACAGCTAACATGAGGCTCTTATCTTGAGGATTGTCAACCTGAAGAAATCCAGATGCTTTTGTAACATAATTCATAGGCAATCTAAGAGTTACAGGAGGTTGTTCTAAGAGCCCGGGGTCACGAAGCTCCCACAGTCTTTTAGGAAGCCCCCCTTCCTTCTCCCCTCCTCAGCAACAGGTCTCTGATTTCTCTACTTCCCTGTACTGGTTAACATCATGTTTGTTCATCCTGGCTGATGCTTATGAAACAACTGAGAACCCAGGAGTTGTGATGGCAAACATTTCCTGGCATTTCAGCAAATCAATGGCTGAAAGAGCTGATGGGAATTGGGGAGTTCTGGAAGTGCAATGATTATAAGCAGATAGGACAGTTGCTGGGTAGATGATTGGGTCATCAATGAAAAAGTAGGGGATGGCTTTACCTTTGACTGCTTTTGCTGTGCCCTCAGGTCAATCTGATATTGCTTTAAAAAAATCTATGCATTCATCAGTCAACCTATTAAATAAATATGATGAGCTAAGCTCCATAAAAATCAATAGGAATATTCTGTGTTTTGTTTGCGGGCCACATCTGGCAGTGCTCAGACTTATTCCTGGCTCTGGTGTCAGGTATCACTCATGGTGGGACTGTGGAACCATATGAGGTGTCGGAGATCTAACCTACATTGGTTGTGTGCAACGCAAGGTGTCTTATCCACTGTACTATGACTCTGGACTGCAATGGGAATATTCTGCTGAAGATCAGGCATCTTCCAGAGACCCCCAGATTATCTATCTCATCTTTTCTCCATTGTTATATCCAACACTCCCAGTAATTCCAGATTACTTCCTGGAATCTGTATCTTTCTCTCTTCATCACTTCTGAGCATTTGTCCAAACGATTTATTTACAATTATCTCTCTGTTGACCTTCTTGCTTAGATCTTATTTCAAAGTGCACACAGTTTGCTCATTCTCCAGTCCCTGACACAATTTTTCATTTGTGCTCCCTTTACAGATAATATAGTTATCATTATTGCTATTTTTTATTTTTCTTTGTCATGTGGTTCACAGCACTGTGGGAGAAAGAAAAGGTATTGTTTATTTCCCCAACTCTCCAACTCCCATTCTTGATGTTCTAAGAAGATTGAGTTCTGAGAATTAGACTGTTTTGTTCAGAGGGATGAATTGTGTAGTCTGGGTTTCACTTGTAGATGAGAGGGAAGAAGTGGGGGCTCATTTCCACCTATGTTCTTTAGGCCAATCCACAAATCCTCAGAATGCACAGGAAAGGGCATTTTTTTGGTAACTGACCTGAGGATTGCCTGTGACTAATTATCACGTGCAATAAGGATCCCCTTTTACAATTTGCCCGAAGAAGGTGCCTATTCTAGAATATCTCTTTCATTTTGGGCGCAGTGTTGAGGGGCTATTCCTGGCTTTGTGCACAGGAGTAACCCTCGAATTCTCAAGAAGGCATATTTGGTGCTAGGGATTTGAACTAAGATTTCAGTGACCACCATACACAAGGCAGTTTCTTTACCTCTTGCATGATCTCTCTGGTCTTAAAGGTGCTTATTCTAACCTGCAAAGTTGAACTACTGTGTACTAGTGGTATCATGGTGCTTTTCTTCCTGGATTCTTTCACATAAAGCAAATTCAAGGGGCCAGATATCTGGGTTAGTTCCAGAGCACCCTGAGTACAGAGCCAGCCCTGAGCCCTGAGCATTGCTGCATGTGATCTCCAAACAAAACAAAAACCCCAAACCAAACAGAACAAACCAAATTCAAAAGCATTTCATGGATACAAATTGGACTTACCGTGTTTACTGGAAGTTAGGCTCTAATCCTCTTGTATAGGAATAAAAGACTTTCGTAGCAAAGATTAATTCCTTTTCTATTTGTCATGTATCCTATGTGGGGACTAAAATAGAATTATAAATCCCACCAGGCTAAGAAGTGAAAAATTTCCCGCTTAGGGGGATTCAAGTGCTAAAGGGCTGTGAAGAGTTAAGCCAGTGCCTTCCTGTGCTTAGTCTGACAAGATGCCCACTGGAGTTCTCTCCGTTCAGCAGGGGCAGACACCTTGTAGATTAGAAGCCGCTTGTGAACCACAGGTGCAACCCCACCATCTGATGCCAGGGCAATGGGCTGTGCTACAGCTGCTGATTGAGCTTGTCAGAGAACCAGTGAGTTCTATGGGGAGGCAATTAGACAGATCAAAATCAAAAGCTGCCCTAGAGAGCACTAGGAATTAAACACTAGAGACCTTGAGTAGAGGAAGCCATGTCCACTTATCATCAACTTCACTTTTTCATCTTAAATTTAGACCGAAGGATTCTGCAAGGCTGTCAGTACTCCAATAGGGACTCTCAGTTTTCAGATAATCTCTTTTCTCTGAAGTCAATGACTGCCTACTGAACAAAAAGAAAGAAATAAAAACATGCTTAGAGTGAGCATTAATATTCAGAAACCATCTGAAATGAGGCTGAACGCATACTGTGCCCAGCATGTGCAAATCAGCAAACCACAGGGCCCATTCTTGCACCAATTTCTGATAGAAGGTAATGCTGACTCACCCTGTGGTAGGACAGAAGCAGGAATGGGGGTGAGGGCATTCTCCACAGGATCTTTAGCAAGTCACTGGCCTTAGATTTGGGATGTGTACAAGGGTCTCCAATAACCACATGTTCCAACTCTTCAATCTATTCCACTCTGTCTAATGTCTTCTGTTGTTTCTCCTCCTCCTCCACCCTTCTTCTTCTCTCCCTCTCCCTCTCCCTCTCCCTCTCCCTTTCCCTCTCCCTCTCCTTCTCCTTCTCCTTCTCCTTCTCCTTCTCCTTCTCCTTCTCCTTATTCTTCTTGTTCTTGTTCTTCTTGTTCTTGTTCTTCTTCTTCTTGTTCTTGTTCTTCTTCTTCTTCTTGTTCTTTTTCTTGTTCTTCTTCTTCTTCCTCCTCCTCCTCCTCCTCCTTCTCCTCCTTCCCCCTCCTCCTTCCTCTCCTCCTCCTCCTCCTTCTCCTTCTCCTCTTCCTCCTCCTTCTCCTTTTCCTCCTCCTCCTCTTTCTCCTCCTTCTTTTTCATATGTCTTTTTTTTGTTTCTTTATTTTGTTTTTTGTGCCACACTCTGTAGTACTCAGGGGTTACTTCCAGCTCTTCACTCAAGAATCACTCAGCAGACAAGATGATGATTAAATCCAAGTACTATTGCTCTGGTCCCTTTTGGTTTTGGATTAGCTGCCTGCTTTTGCTTGAGGTCATCTGTATGTGTGAATGTGAATGTGTGTGTGTGTGTGTATGTGTGTGTGTGTTAATGTCTCGTATAGCCTTTTAAATTAACTATCCAAAGTTGCAGCATTTGCTTTTACTTTCAAATCCAAATAACAGGAAAAACTGCCACCCTCCCTAAGTTTATACTTTCAGAGTATTTCAATTGAATTTTAAATGTTTTTCATCAAGCATAGATTAACATCTCAACAGCTAACTGACTTGACTAAGATCATACAGTTAGATAATGGCAGTGTAGAATCACCTCTGGGCTAACCCAGTTTTTTCAGCATTACATTGACTAAGACAATGGTTGAATGCAAAAAATTCTGGACTTGGGGGTTTGTCTTTAAACATTACAAATTCTAAAAAAGTGTTAAAAAATCACAACTTTGATTTTTGAAACATAAAAATTATAGTTGGTTATAGGGTTGCTGAACTTGTAGAATCCAGTGGGGGAATCTGAGGATCAGCCCTGACTCAGCTGGTGTCTTTAGTCCACATCAGTGAGTCTCCATTTTACTATCTATAATATGGTGCTTACCAACTTACCTGACATCAAACCTAGGTTGGCCGCATGCAATTAAGTGCCCTACCAGCTGTACTAAGATTCTGGCCCCAAATATTTTTCTTTATTGTTAGAATCTCATTTAAAAATATTTCCAACTTTTAGGTCATGAAGATATTCTCTTATGTCTAAAAACTGTCATTCTGTTGTTCACATTTACATCTGCACTGTAAATAATATCCATCTATCTGTAGAGTGAATATTTTTTCTCATGTGCATACCCAGTTGATCAATTTATTAAAAAAACTTTTCTTTCCTCCACTTCTCTCTCTTCCATTTTTGTTTCCTTTGTCTTTTCCTTCTCCATTTATTTATCCTTCCTTTTTTTTTTCTTGACTGACTGAAGCAATAGCACAGCGGATAGGGCATTTGCCTTGCACATGGCCGATCCAGGTTCCATTCCTCCCTCCCTCTCCGAGAGCCCGGCAAGCTACCAAGCATATCCCGCCTGCACAACAGAGTCTGACAAGCTACCTGGGGCATATGCCAAAGACAGTAGCAACAAGTCTCACAATGGAGACGTTACTGGTGCCCACTCGAGCAAATCGATGAGCAACGGGATGACAGTGCTACAGTGATACAATGCTACCAATTTACCAACAACCTAAAGTACATAAAGTGAGGTATATAAAGTGAGGCTGAAAACATTTCCTAGTGCAAATTTAAAGTCGAGTAACTACCCATCAAGATTGATATTATTCCCGGGGCTGAGAGAGTACAGCAGATAAGATACTTTCCTTGCATCCCCCACACTCTGGAGTCCACCAGGAGTGTGCCCTGAGCATTTCTTTCTTTCTTTTTTTTTTTTTTTTTTTGCTTTTTGGGTCACACCTGGCGATGCACAGGGGTTACTCCTGGCTCTGCACTCAGGAATTACCCCTGGCCGTGCTCAGGGGACCATATGGGATGCTGGGATTTGAACCCGGGTCTGCCGTGTGCAAGGCAAATGCCCTACCCGCTGTGCTATCTCTCCAGCCCCTGCCCTGAGCATTTCTGGAGATACGTCCCCCTCTCCCCCCCAACCAAATGATTAATATTATTCCACCCTCCTCTTCTTAATAGCATAGCATCTCTCTATAAGCCCATATTCTTTTTTGGTGTTGGAGATATACCTGGAAGTTCTTGAGGCTTGCCAGGCTCTCTGAGAGGGATGGAGGATTCAAACTCAAGTCAGCTGCATGCAAGGCAAATGCCCCACCCGCTGTGCTATCGATCCAGTCTGGGTTTTGTGCTGGCTCTGTGCTGAAGGATTCCTCCTGGCAGGGGTCACTCCTGGCAGTGCTCAAGGGAACATATGGGGCATAGGGAATTGAACCTAGGTTGGCTGTGTGCAAGGTGAGCACCCTGTCAGCTGTACTCTTGCTCCAGTCTCAATATGATTATATTCTTCTACTCAGAAATTATAATAGGACTTTGAACTGAGTAACAAGAGAGATGAGTAGCCTTCTGGTCCAAGTTCATTCATCTGTGTTCTTTCCACCTTTGATTGTGTTTGGCAGATTTATCACTGTATCACTGTATCACTGTCATCCTGTTGTTCATCGATTTGCTCGAGCAGGCACCAATAACATCTCCATTCATCCCTGTCATGTGCTAGTGTAGCTCGATGGCGTATTGGGGGCTCTTTCTGGGTCAGGGGAATGAGGACCATCGTTGTTACTGTTTTTGGCATATCGAATACGCCACAGGTAGCTTGCCAGGCTCTGCCATGAGGGCGGGATACTCTCAGTAGCTTGCCAGGCTCTCTGAGAGGGACGGAGGATTCAAACTCAAGTCAGCTGCATGCAAGGCAAATGCCCCACCCGCTGTGCTATCGCTCCAAGTCTGGGTTTTGTCTAGTAAAGAATATAAATCTCTGTGACTCAAACCCACATTCAAGTCAATTGTAACATTTTACAAGTTTCCTCATGAATGAATTAGCTAAATAGAAAACTTGGCACATCTTTATTTTAGATCTGTATTAGAATTGTGTATAACTTCTTGTAAAAATTATTCATTAACACGTCTCACCACCCACCTGTTCTTTTGGGTTTTTTTTTCCACTTGCCATGGCTGTTGTGAGCTGTGCAGTTTCTCACTCTCCACTCTGTCCCCCATCCATCTGTCTCCTCCACCAGCATAACCCTAGTAGCTCCTCCTCACTCTATGTATATTCAATATAGATAAAATTATATTCAATCAAGTATATTCAATATAGATAAAATTCAATGATGGACAAGTACATAAGGGAGGGAGGATTTGAAAATTGCAATTTTATATAATTCAATTCTTCATTGCCAAGAGTTAAGTCTCAAAATAAAATATATGAAGACCATACACTTTCAAAGAGGATGTTAACAGATTCTGAAGGCTAGGGGGAAAAGAGTGACTCATGGCACGAAGGTCTACAGTTTGCTAAGGATATTTTATCACTTTTTCCCTTCTCAGAGCTATTGCCTTGGGAAAGAACAAATTTAATAGACTTAGAGTAATCCTAAGGCAGGAAGTCTTGTAAGCACAAGTAGTCTGTGCAAGAGGAAAAAACAGTGTCCTTATTTTCTCCTTGTGTTCCAAGTCATATTATAGTTATGTTAGGAGAGAATGGGCAAAAGCAGTAATCGCACAGATATAGTAAAGAGGTCACCCTCTGACTGAATGTAATCATGGTGTCATGTTAGTAAGCCTTGGGCAAAGAGTGCCAAAGAATGTTATTTTTATGGTTCTTTAGCAAGATCTGGAAAATAGAAATCTCTGGAGCAAAGGGATAATTTTGAATAGTAGTAATGAGTAAAAACCATTTCAAATGGTTTTTCCCATTCTATTATTTGCACATTTAATCATCCATTGCCTTGATTTTCAGCATACATTAATAGAACACATATTCTATGCAAGGCACCATGACAATATTAAGAAATCATGGTTTTTGTTCTTATAGAATACAGAATATGCAGATGAACAAAGAAATAAATAAACAGAAGACATGTTTTCAATAACATCACATACTTACTAAAACAAGTATGCCATGGAAATTATAGGGTGTGGACCTGACCTGGACAGGTGGGAGGGGTCAGGGAAGGCATCACAGAGGAGGTGATGGACTGATAAAGTCCTGAAGAGCTTAATTAGCACATGTTGAAAACAAAAAATTAATTGGGAAGTCTCAGTTAGTAAAGTAAGTGCAAATCCCAGAAGACACACTGACAATGAAGATAAAGAATTCTTTAAGCAGGAAGCAAATCATTGGTTTTGGTAACATGACATTTGCTGGTATATTAGGGTTCTCCAGAAAGACAGAAGACACAATTATACACATCTACTAAATATCTATACAGCTCCGCATATCTCTGTATATATGTATGGGCTGAATGGTGTTGGTGTTTAGGCCTGATGTAACTGTGCTGCTCCAGCTCAGCTAGAGACTGCCAAGGGCCACATCTAGTAGTTCTTGGAGAGCACCAGAACCACACCCAAAAGAGTTTATGGGGTTATGAGACACTGAGGATTGAACTAAGAGCCCAATGGGCCACATAAGTTCCAGACTTTTGCACTAATGTCCTGGTCCCTTAAAAGATTATTGCAAGGTATGCTCTTCAAATCATTGTTCTCCTTTGAGCAGATACCACACTTGCTTGTTTCTCTATTTCTTTGATTGCATATTTCCACTCTGGAGAAACCCATGTTCTTTTTCAAAGATGTACTTCTCCATTTTTCTCCCCTCCCATCTTTCTAAATAAATTGCAATAAAATGCAATTTAATTAAAAATGCTATTTTAAGGAGTTGTCTCGTGCTACTGTGGAGGCTTGGTAAACTCAAATTTTGTAGGACATTCTGGTAGTTGGGAGAGCCAGGAAGAGATGCAGAAGTGGTCTACTTGGCCTAATTCAATCTTCCAGGAAGGTCAATCTTTTTCTTTTCTTTTCTTTTTGGCTTTTATTGTGTGTGTGTGTGTGTGTAGGGCTCACACCCAGCAGTGATCAGGGCTTATTTTTGGCTCTGAGCTCAGAGCTCACTTCTGGCCAGACTCAGGGGACCATATAGAGTTCAAAGATTAAACCCAGGTTGACTGGGTGTAAAGCAAGCTCCGGATCCACTGTAATATCTCTCCAACCCAAATCAGCCTTTTTCAGCCTGAGAAGTTTGGGCTATATTTGGTGGTGCTCTGGGCTACTTTCAGATCTGTGCTCTGTGCAGGGAGGTTCCTACTAGCTATGCCAGGGATTAAACCCAAGTTAGTCTCATGCAAGGCAAGTGCCTTAACCCCTGTACTATCATTTAGGGCCACGATTGGACTTTTTAAAAAATGTAGGCCTTCATGTGGGGGAAGGGAGTTGCGGGCTGAATGAGGGCTAGAGACTGAGCACGGCGGCCACTCAACACCTTTGTTGCAAACCACAACAGCTAATTAGAGAGAGAAAGCAGAAGGGAATGCCTTGCCACAGTGGCAGGGTGGGGTGGGGGGGAGATGGTATTGGGGAGGGTGGGAGGGACACTGGGCTTACGGGTGGTGGAGAATGGGCACTGGTGAAGGGATGGGTTCCCAAACTTTGTATGAGGGAAGTGTGAGCACAGAAGTGTATAAATCTGTAACTGTACCCTCACGGTGATTCTCTAATTAAAAATAAATAAAAAAAAAATGTAGGCCTTCAATTGATTGGATGAGGCCTACCTGCATTATGAAAGTTATTCTGTTAAACTTAGTTTACTGATTTAAATGCCAATTTCATCTAAAATTAAGTGCACCAAAAGATATAGAATGGTGTTTGATCAAATGTCTGGATACTGGATCCTGGCCTAATTGATACATAAAATTACGGCTGGTAAAATCAATAGAAAACCTTTTTATTGTTATTATATTAAATTCAGCCCAGTCCATGGACTGGACTCCATGGACTGGAGTGATAGCACAGTGAATAGGTCGTTTGCCTTGCACGCAGCCAACCCAATTCCTCTGTCCCTCTCGGAGAGCCCAGCAAGTTATCGAGAATATCCCGCCTGCACGGCTGAGCCTGGCAAGCTACCTGTGATGTATTCAATATGCCAAAAACAGTAACAAGTCTCACAGTGGAGATATTACTGGTGCCCGCTCAAGCAAATCAATGAACAACAGGATGACAGTGCTACAGTGCAGTGCTACATTAAATTGTTTCTCATTTTAAATGTGATTTTAGAGAAAAAGAGTTGTCTTTTTTTTTTAATTGAATCATCATGAGATACAGCTACAAAGCTTTCATGTTTGAGTTTCAGTCATACAATGATCCAACACCTTCCTCCATCAGTGCACATTTTCCACCACCAATGTCCCCAGTATCCATGACCCCCCATCCCTTACAAGAGTTGTCTTTTCGAGAAAGAGAATTGTCTCATATGTAGTAGAGTGCCTTGGAATAACTTAATAAAATTTTATTTTAAACCACTAATGAGGATTAAAGAGATAATATATTTGATAAGGCATTTCCCTTAGATGCAGCTAAACTGGGTTTAATCCCCAGCATTGTATATGGTCCCTTGAGCTCAGAGCCAAGAGTAAGCTCTGAGTTCAGCAAGTTGTGCCCTCAAAACAAACAAAAAATAATTTTAAATTTTGATTAATATAAGTTCAGGAAAAATAAATACTAAAGATTGGACAGTGTTTGTAGGATTATGGTGTGAAGTGGGTCAAATTTAATAAAAATCTAGAAGGAAGATGTGTTTAGAGTGCTTTGTAAGTATTTTAGTTATTTTTCCAATTGATAAGCAATGATTACAAATTACAGAAAATGTATTAAACTTATAGTTTAGGAAAGATAATATAGATTTCACTTCCATATCTAAGCAAAAATCTATGACTCTACATCAATCATTGTTAATAGACATGTGTGTATGTGTATATATGTATATATCCTAATTAGATTTATTATTTTATTTTATATGCTTTTATTATGTTTGGGCCAGAGGATTAAGCTCAGTTTAGAGCACTTGCATTCCATGTGTGAAACCCAGGCAGTGCAAAATAATAAGAAGAATAGAATAAAATGTTTTAGATAGATAGACAAGTGTTCTTCCACTGAGATATATCCCTAGCCATAAGAAACACATCATTTTGATTCTCTGGTTTATGTTTTTCAGCTTTGTGAGTAGTTTTGATGCTATTAGATGAAATTCCTTTTACTGTGGTGACATAAGATTTTAAAAACGGTAAGCTGCACATTTCCAGCTAAGCCATCACGTATCTTACCTTCATAAAAGGGATGAGGATGTTCTGTCTGATTCCCTCATGCTCTCTTCTATCTTCCAAACGCCGTTGGTAACTTAAAGAACCTTAAAGTAACTTAAAGAACCTTCAGCTTCTTGCAATCTAGCCTTTAGGAATTTAAGTTGAGGCTGTAAAAGAACAGCCTTAGAGCCCTAGAACTCTGCAAAGATAAGATAACTGCTATAAATAAAAACCTGCAGCCTGTCACATTTGCTTAATATCACCCACGTTAGGGGATGGACAGAAAGGAAAAAAGGCAAAAGCAAAACATCTGTTGCGCTATTTAGGAACCAAACCAATGCCAGAAAAACAAGTCTCCAGTTTTTAGACTCATGGAGATTTTAAATGCCTTACCCTGGAACGTTCGAGCTAGGGAGCACCAGGCTCAGTACTGATTAGTGTCTGCAACACTCAGAACCAACTAGAGCAGAAGGAAAACACAGCAAGAGCTTTTCTTTCTTGGCCTCCATGGACACAGGCCACCCAGAGCATGACAAATCTGCATCTCAGATCCCAGCACTTCATGGAAAGACACCCTGGAGAGAAAGCAGTGCCCACATGAATGATTTTCATCAGCCTATTGCTTAACTCAGCAATTTTGGAAACCCAGGAGCAGTAAAAAAGGGGTTGACTTTTGCACACCAGAGAGGTTATATTTGGCTCCAAGGCAGCTGTCCCCAGCCAGTGATCGCTCTGTTCTGGGTTCTGCACCATTTTGAAATACCCCAACCAAGGCGACATGCCCCCAAAGGAGGCACTGCTTTATAAGTTATGAGTTATAACCCAGTGTGTATGGGTCTGGTCACATTCATGCAGAGCTCAGGGCAGCACCTTGTTCATGTAGAAGTGCTATTCAAAAAAGAAACCAAAGATGTGTGTGAACCCGGGTACAGGGAGGAGAAGAGGACTGAGCACCCAAGTAGGGTGGGAGTGTTCCATCTCCTTTTGGGCCACGGGAAGCGCTGTGGAAATGATGACAGCAGAGAGGGGATTATGTCGAAGAAGACTTCTCATCTGGGCAACTTTACTTAAAGCTAATTCTGCTGAAAACTCAGTGGTGGGGCTGGAGTGATAGCACAACAGGTAGGGCGTTTGCCTTGCACGCGGCTGACCCGGGTTTGATTCACAGCATCCCATATGGTCCCCTGAGCACCGCCAGGAGTAATTCCTTAATGCAGAGCCAGGAGTAACCCCTGAGCATCGCTGGGTGTAATCCCCCCCGCCTAAAAAAAAAAAAGAAAAAAGAAAGAAAACTCAGTGGCTTAGAACTGCTGCCAAATCTACAATCCTACAAATTATACACGTTTTTAGAATTGCTTGTCTGAGAGGGGTGGACATTCTATTCATTTGTCTGAGCAATGTTGATTGGTAGTCTCCTGAGCAGTGCCGAGCATTGTTTTAGACACCAGGGCTAAGATTATGAGCAAAACTGGAGGAATAATGTGCCTCCAGAGAACTTACAGCCCTGTTATAGGGAAATAGACAAAAAAATGAGGGTAAGGTATTTTAATGGGATATTTTAAGTAATAGTGCTATAAAGAAAGTTTAACTTAGGAAAGGCCCAGAGAAGAGTACATGTTAAAGAGGATGACCAGGGAAGCTTTACTTTAGGTTTAATTGCCTCTAAATTGTTTAATCTCAGTCTATCTTACTTTCTGGGAAGTCCGGACCATATAGTGGAGACAGGGTTACAACTAATAGTAAAATAAGAGTTGCCATTAAATAATTTGACTGAGAACCTCATTTGAGCATCTGTTGTCATAGAATACTTACATTTTCTTTATGTATCATATACTTATTTTTCTGCATAGATGTACTCTTCTCATTTTTAAATTAAAAGAGTAAATTAAAAATGAAAGAAAATATTTTATTTTTAATTTTTTTATAAACTAAAATTTTTTTTCAGTTACTAGGCATAGAATCCAGGTCTCCTGATACAAGGTTTGTATTTTTACTCAGAACCACATCCTTTGCCTGGTAATAGTATTCTAAATGAGTTAGCCATGGTAAATTTTTTTTTTCCTGGTACCTGCACTTTGGATTTTTTTTAATTTTCTTTTTTTAATTTTTTAATTTTTGTTTTTTTAATTTTATTTTTTTATTGAATCACCTTGTGGAAAGTTACAAAAGTTTCAGGTTTAAGTCTCAGTTATACAATGCTCAAACACCCATCCCTTCACCAGTGCACATATTCCACCACCAAGAATCACGGTATACCTCCCCCTTCCCCCCACCTCCCCAGCCCCCCACCCCGCATGTGTAACAGGTAAATTTCAATTTACTTTCACTTTACTTTGATTAGATTCAATATTTCAACAAAAAATTCACTATCATTGATTTGGAGTTCCTCCCCCCTAAAGTCGACCTGCGGAAAAGAAAGCATTTGGTAATTTGTTTTCCATTGCTGAGAATGAAGAGATATGAGGTCAGGAGGCTGCACTAGCAGCCGCACAGTTTTGGATTTCTGTATTTCAGTATTTTACTAAGTCCAGAGAAATATCTGCCAGAAATCAGAACATTGTGAGCTTGTATCTCTCAGCTACTTTATATTCCACATATGAGTGCCATGGTAAATTTTTATTGTTGTTGTTTTGAGGCCACACATGGTGGTGCTTGGGGCTATTCCTAGCTTTGTGCTTGAGGATCCTGCCCAGCAGTGCTCAGGGGATCATATAGTGCCAGAAATTGAACCTGGGGCTTCAGTATGCAGAGTATGTGCTTAGACATAAAGCTATCTACCAACTCAGCCGTGCTGACTATCTCTCACCATTAGCAAATATCTGAAAGCATGTTACACTGGTAGGACAACATGTTCATTGTTTTTCTAAAAAAATGGATGTAATTACAGCTCATAAATTCGCAGAAATTTAGGATTTGAGAAGCCAACCTGACTAAATCTCTGTTGTGTTTTACTTTTGAAGGCAATATGATAAGATCCTAGAAAGAGTTGTTAGAAAACAAATTCACCCATGTAAATTTGAAGGTCTAACTGATGTTATTAAGTGATTCAGGAATTGGGCAGCATCCTAGCCAACAAACAGAGGGGTACTATGAGGAAGTACACAGAGGGAAAGATTTTCACTGGCAGAAACAAGGTCAGACATAGAAAGGATGAGACCACAGACACATTATCTGACTAGAGCGGATGGGGAATTTCCAGCCTAGCAAGGAGGTAGATGTGGGATGAAGGGTCATAGAAACAATTTATTGAAAACTACTCTAGAGAGAGGCTGGAGGTTAAGTAGTAAGTAGTGGTGAGAGTTGGAAGACAGCATGAGTCTTCTCCTGCTACTTACATAAGCATAAGAAAGCAAAGGTCCATTAGGATCTTTTATTTCTTTAAAGGCATGGTTTGAGAAGGAACCACTAAGTAAATGATGGTTGGAAGGCTCACCTGGGATGATAGATGCAGGCCAAAGGGGGACTATGAACCAAACATGATGGCCGCGTAGTGCCTATTGCAAACCATAACACCCCAAAGGAGAGAGAGTAAGAGGAAGTGTGCCTGCACAGATGAAGGGGATGGGAAAGGGTGGGGGTGGTGAGAAGGATACTGGAAACATTGGTGGTGGAGAATGGGCACTGGTGGAGGGATGGGTACTTGAACATTGTATGACTGAAAGGTAATCACGAAAGTTTGTAAGTCTGTAACTGTATCTCATGGTGATTCATTAAAATAAAGCACTGTAGCACTGTCATTCCGTTGCTCATCGATTTGCTTGAGCGGGCACCAGTAACATCTCTATTGTGAGACTTGTTGTTACTGTTTTTGGCATATTGAATACACCACGGGTAGCTTGCCAGGCTCTGCCATGTGGGTGGTATACTCTCGGTATCTTGCCGGGCTCTCCTAGAGGGATGGAGGAATCAAACCCAGGTCGGCCGCGTGCAAGGCAAATGCCCTACCCACTGAGCTATCGCTGAAATTCATTAAAATAAAATAAAATAAAAAATCCCCCCCCCAAAAAATTAAACAATGGAACTATTGACTTCTCATTGCTCATTAGTGCTTGTACTACTGGCAACTTGTTTTTGTTTTCTTGAGCCACAGGGCTTATGCCTGGCTCTGTACTCAGGAATTACTCCAGGTGGGCTTGGGTTTCCATGTCGGGTACTGAGGATTGAACCCAGGTCAGCCTTACCCACTGTACTATCTTTCCAGCTCCAGTACTATCAACCATTTTCCCCATAAAAACTTCTCAGAAGTTCTTCCTACTCCTAGTTTCTTTTTTTCATGGAAAACACTCTGGAATCCCTTGTACGGTAAACCCCTCTCTTCCTACCCCCACACCCTCATATTTTCTCCTGTTCTTTTCTCTTCATCATTCAGTTATTTACTTTGCCAATCAGCTTTGCTTCTCTGCTGTGCTTTTTGGTCAACTTTTACCAGAGACTTCCATCTGTAACTGTTGTCTGAATTAGAAAAAGAGAGTGTGTGCACTCCTTTACCTAGTCCTGCTAGAGGGAAAGGGACGTGGGAAAGCTGGGAATATATATATATATATATATATGCATATATGTACATATGGCTCTTTATTTTTTTGAGAGGGGACACACCCAACAATGCTCAGGGATTACTCCTGGTTCAATACTCAGGAATCCTGGCAGTGCTTAAGGGACCATATAGGGTCCCAGGGATTAAACGTGGGTCTGCAACATGTCCGGCAAGAGCCTTACCTGCTGTATATGGTACAGCAGGTCCCACTCAGGCCCAGGGAACATACATATATGAATAAATGTTTCACTTCCTATGAAAATGGCAGGGAAACCACAACCCACAACCTACAAAAAAATATAAAAGAGAAAATAATTTCAGTTATAAAGGTTTAAGAGCCATTCCCACTTAGATGAAAGCATTTTACAGTAAATTTTCACTATAATCTTAGACAAAAGTGAAAGGACTAAGGAGAATGGAATGATTCATGAAATGTAATACTTAGAATAGCAACCAACAGAATCAGAAGCTACTTATTTCTTCTTTGCAATTTGATCATTTGTACTTTACATTAAAAATGGAGTGAACCAAATAAATTGATGTACAAAATATCATTTATCTGCAAGAAAGATTAGAGATTGCCACACATAAAGTAAAAGATTGGTCTATAAAGAACTAAAGCCAATCTTCTCTGAAGATGAGCAACACATCTATTCTAGGGCAGAAAGAAATAGGAGGAACAAGGATGCAGGGATCTTGACACACTGATGCAGAGTTTGGTGTAGCAGCACTACAAATATAATACAAAGATTTCAATACTATTTTATTTTTTCTTAAATTTTATTTTATTTTTATAATGTTGTTCATAATAATTGATTACATTTAATATTTGAACACACCTGGGTTTCTCTCCCGGCACCTTCATGCGTGAGGCTCGTCCGAACATGTGGAGAGGGCCTTGAGCATGGCTGTGGCTAGGCTTCAGAGGTCTTTGGCTGCAGGAGCTCTGCTCAGGGTGGGGAGCGAAGCTGGAGCCCACTCCCTCCGAGGGGCCCCAGGGAAGACAGCCAGGCAAGCAGGCAAGAAACTCTCTGAGAACCAGGGCTGAGACCTCCAAGCCTGCTTGGATCAGGACTGGGCCTCTTTCACCCAGATTTCCCATTTTCCAGTAGCTAGGCAGTCACACCCAGGGACTTCCCCTGGCGCTATGTAATCCCACCAAAGGCCAACATCCAGGGATTTAAAACCAAGCTCCCAGAAGCGACATCTTATACCCTACTTCTCCCTCTGGGAGAACCTGGCAAGCTACCAAGAGTTTCCTGCCCTCATGGGAGAGCCTTTCTAAGTCCCCATGGTGTATTCATATGCCAAAACCAATAAAAATGCTGGGTCTCATCCCCCTGACCCTGAAAAAGCCTCTAATGTGGCATCATTGGGAAAGACAAGTAAAGAGAGTCTTCTAAATTCTCAGGGCTAGGATGAATGGAGACATTACTGAGACGCTCGAGAAATTCGATGATCAATGGGATGATGATGATGAATATTCGAACATCAATCCTGCCACCCTTATACCTTCCATTCATCATATTTTGAATGTTTCCATTCCAACCCCCAAAGCCTGCTCCCAAAGAAGAATCAAAGTAATTTATTTTGTATTGATTGTTATGAATAATCCGCTAAAAATGATCCCAAAAAGTTTCCTTAGAAGAAAGTATATGAAGATTGTTGTATTTTACCCAAGAGCCATTAAGTGCTTCAATAAGAGATTACTAACATGTTGCTAAAGGTTGAGCCTTGTGTGCTTATATGTGTGTGTGTGTATGTGTGTCCTCCTAATATTGGTTACCTTCTACTTTAAATCCCATCAAATGTGGTGTGCTGCATTTGGTATATCAGTGGTTTAAAGTGCGGGATGTCGTTAGGCCACAAGTGCGGCCATGCTCCAGGAATTTTAAGATTTAAAATATGGTTATACAGCAGATTTACTCATGGGTGAGGTTATCCAAGCCTGTGAAGACTGGTCGTGAGCATGGCGGCGATTGAGTTCTGGAGGTTTTCAGCTGCTGGGTCTCCATTGGGGTGGGGAGGGGAACTCACTCGCCCCCATCTGTGTTGCCCTGATAAGACAGCTTGGAGTGAGGTCTGGAGGCATCTCTATGGCGTATCCTTCAATACTATTTTAAACTATACTATCTCAATAAAAAAATTGGGGCTGGAAAGATAATACAGAGGGTCTTGCATGTAGCTGACCTGGTGTCAATCTCTAGCACCACTTACAGGTCCCTGAGCACCACCAGGATTGATACCTGAGTACAGAGCTAGCTGGAAATAAGCCCTAAGCATTGCTTGGTATGGTCTCCTATAAACCAAGACTTATAATCTCAACATAATAAAGATTTATTGGGGTGCCATCACTCCGGCAGTATATAAACACCTGAGAACAATAGGAAATTGGGTTATTTTAGAAAAAAAGGAGTGGGGTGATTGTTGGAGAGGGAATCTCCAAGTAAAACATATTACAGAAATACCTGTTTTTGGTAAAACTTGGGTTAGTTCTTAGACTGTAGATCCTAGATGGATATAAACAGATGGGGAAAGAGCTTTGTATTTGGAAGAAATACCCTGAGCAAAGGCCCAAGAGGCAGCAAAGAGCCAACCACGTCTCTTTCCGATGTTGTGAGAGCCAATGTGTATACAGAGAAGTCATATTAGAAAGTCATATTAGATCAAACACACAAAAATAGGTGCGGATAAAAATACCATTTTTTGCTGCACTGCTCATTGGATTCTGTGGCTATAAATTATGAACTACAGCAACTGTGCATTTCTTACTGTCTTCAATCAGATTGAACTCTCCAATTATGCAGGGCAGGGTCAGGTACCCAGGTATTCCCTGGCAGGTCTCAACAAGCAACTGAGTGGGGTGAGTATTATATGAGGAGTGACAGGACCCTAAAGAGAAGAGAGAAGGGAGCTTATAAGGCATCTTTCGCTTTCCCCAAACTCATCAATCCTATGGGCTATCTCTCCTCTGGAGAGATGAGGGATGGAATGACTGGAGTAAGATATTCCCTCCTTGGGGCCGGAGGCGATAGCACAGCGGGTAGGGTGTTCGCCTTGCACTCGGCTGACCTGGGTTCGATCCCCGGCATCCCATATGGTCCCCCAAGCACCGCCAGGAGTAATTCCTGAGTGCAAAGCCAGTAGTAACCCCTGAGCATCGCTGGGTGTGACCCAAAAAGCAAAAAAAAAAAAAAAAAAAGATATTCCCTCCTCTTGCAACTTGAAATCAGGGGAAAAAAATTCCACAGATGCCACACCTGCTTTTTTAACAAGGCCCAGTAAGGTGTTGTGACTACAGTGTATTCACTGCTTGACTGATTACCTGGGTCAGTGATTTATTATTTTGGGATGTTCTAAGGCAAATTGTGGCTGGCTCTTCTTCCCACACATCTCTTGGGCAGACGTTGTGTCATTTCCTCCAGGACTACTTATTGCTCTTAGCTGGCAACATAAATTCTGTCTTATAGGTCTAAATGTTATTTGATATGGCCTTGTAATTATACCTTCCTGATGAAATGGTTTGACATGGTAAAGCACTTAGTGGAGCAGCTGCGTGCCCACACCTGCTCATCTTTCCTGGCCCTTTCCCCAGGACTATGTTTCTTGAAGGTCTTTAGCTTCTTAAGCCCCTCTCAAACCTTTTTCTGACATCATTTTGTAGGTTGCACTGTTCTGTTTTGAAATATTTGCTTTCCAACATCACACTCCTTTCTTACCAATCTTGCCACACTTGCAGAGGAAATCCTAGCTGGGTGCACTTTTACTGTTATCTCCTGCCTTGAAACTTGAAACCTGAAAGTCCAGCTTCACCAGATTATAGACTATTCCAGAAGCTGTAATGGGTGACCCTCTGATTGCTTTTTCCCTTATGCAGTACATTGTTATATGTGCATGAATCAAGAATCCATCATCTCTACAAACATATCTTATGCTATAAGAAGTAAAGCAAATCTATAAGAAAACTGATAATAGAGATGTCCTTACTGAGATTTTCTTGTTTTCTGTTAAATGACTCCACAGCTAGTTTTTTTTACATTCCTCATTTTCAACCCATATATATGTATATTATAACATATAAATGCCCTACCTGCTATGCTATCGCTCCTGCCCACAATAATAATAATAATAATAATAATAATAATAATAATAATCTGTCCCGAAAACATACTTGAGTGGATCCCTGAGCTAATAACTGACTAGCAAGGGCTTACCCGTCCTGTAGGCTATATGAAATTTAATTTTTCTCCCAAATGCATACTAAGATATCATTTAATGTGTTTGATAATAATAGAAGCTACCATTTGATTGAGTTGACGGAGGGTTCACTGTTCACTGAGTGCTTTTTTGTTAGTTTGTTTGGGGGCCACACCCAGCAGAGTTCAGGGGTTACTTCTGGCTCTGCACTTAGGAATTACTCCTGGTTGTGCTCAGGGGACCATATGGGATGCCAGGGATTGAACTCAGGTCAACTGCATGCAAGGCAAGCATCTCAGTGCTATTACTGTGACCTCGCTGAGTGCTTTTTAAACTAAGACATTGTCTCTCTAGGATGGAATCCTAAAAATATGCTCATTGATTTCTAAAATCAATCTGGATCAGAGAGAGGTTTGACCTGGTCCAGATACAATGAAATAACAAAACTTGGAATGGTTTGGTTACTCGGTTATAATCACTTTCCATTATTCAGAAGATAATAGAATTTGTGGAAATTGGTTTGATGTATGAATGCACTCCCCTAGCGTCCCTTCTGTCAGAGCCCCTGTGTATGGAACAGTCTATCACAAAATTCACTAGGGGACTGATGACTGACTTTGATCTGAGTCTCTGGGCCCACAGGGCTGGTGGTCCCTGTCATCTGCAGTCAGATACATCTTGCATTGGGATGGGTTTTGTTCTGAGTCACCAGCCATTGTGCGTTGACTGACAATCAGCTTTCTGGACAGTGCTCACAGAGGTTTGGCTTCTCTCCAAGGCACTCAGCTGAGCACCGGCTGCCTGCTTGCACATGACAGCTCATCTCACTCACGGGCCCAGTGTCTGTGATCACATTGCTGGGTTTAATCCATATAGGAAATGGATTCAAGAAATGTTTGCAAAGCTTTTTGAGCAGGAGGCATCACTTTCTTCCAGGAGTAGGAGATACTTTCTGAATAACATCATTTACTTGCTCCCTCATCCATCGTTGAGAGTCCCGTGAGATGCAGTGTGTAGTCTCAGAGCTCTCCTATCAGTCCTGACATCCTATGCTTCTGTGTGCCTCTGGCATCTGCAACTCTGCCGGCCACCTTGGGGCCTTGGGGACAAGCTAACATGTTGAAGACGGCCAAGTAGAAAAATGGGAAAGAGCTTGTATTCCTGCCGCTGCCGCTGAGCTTCTGAGCTAACCCACAGTGGAATACTTCTGCTTCTGGATTCATATGCTTTAATACATGTATTAAGTCATTTCCACTTGCGTACTGTATCACTTGCAGTTGGTAACATTTTTTTAAATCGAGATAGTTTACAGTAGTATTGAGGTTCTTATTTTATAGGTGCAGAGTTACTGCAGCAGTATCTCTGCCAGTGTTTTAAGATCACTCCACCTTTATCCCAAAGTCCCTTCATCTTTTTATGTGCACCCTCAGTTCCCAGCTCTATTAATCATGTCACATGACTTGTTTCCACTAGAGATGGTGTTAAGCACTTTGTTTCCTTGTACTCCGCATATGAGTGCAATAGTCTAGTATTTATCATTTGCTTTGGACTCATTTCATTTAGCATGACTCCCTCCAATTCCACTCCACTTGCAAAATGTTAAGTTTTTTAGGCTGAGTAATATTCCATTGTGTATGTATATGCAGTTGAAAACATTTTAGAGAGATTTTCGCTGATGACTAGTTTTAGAAATAATCCATACTTACCTAGGATCCAGACAACATTTTAGTTATATTTCTGTTATGGCAAATGTCAACTTTACACTACCATGGTTTGCATAAAATTATATTACCTTCTTATCAGGCTGTATCCATATCTCAGTTAACAACCTTTTTATGCACAAAATGTTCCCATTTTACTGGTAAGACATTTAAGGTGAAGGCATTTAAATGTTCTTTCTTACTTTGAGAAATTTCATAGGGAGAGAAATTGTTTTCCATTGTGTGCTCAATGGTTGTACACAGTAGACATATGGTAAATATTGTGAAATAAATAGACAAATCCCTCCACATTCATTTTACTGTATTTAATTCCCTAGTCCTCCTGCTCTATGGCACAAATCAAAAAAACTATAAGCCATATTTTCTAAATATTCAAAATAAAGCAGAAATAGTGACTTTCTAGCTTGTACATAATAAAATTATTTTATTTATTCTGCATTAACATGTCAGATACTATAATAATATAACAGACACAGAAATTGAATACACAACAGAATTTTATTGTTATATTACCCAAATACCCAGTAATCCTGTGAGATGCACCATAAACACAGAGTTCTATAGTCACTTAGTTTTGGGAGGCAGTGTATGTTCTATCTTTCCTTTTGTTGTAAGTTCACTAAATGCATTAGCACATAGAAATGTTATATCATCATTGAGGGTGAGATTCTACTTCTTACCACATGTGATGATCTTCGGTTAATTATTTAATCTTTTTACAGTCACCCTTCCCACAACCCCTTATGTAAAATAGACAAATAATAGGTATACTGCACTGTTGTTAAGGAGACCTGGAATAATTTATCAAATGTTTAGCTTTGTACCTGAGTGTGTCCCATAGTTCCTTTGGCACGTATCGCTTGTATTAGGATCTTTTTGGTCCCTGATCCTTATTACTTTACTATCAGTTCATATTTAAGTACTTGCTCACAGGTTACTTGGAGGCTTTAGAACAGTTTGCTCAGGGATTCTTTCCAAACTGTATGAAGAGTACATAAAAAAAACTCGTAAAAAAACTTGTATAAATGTCTTTAATAATGATTGTGGTTGTTATTATTGTCAACCAGCAGAACCTGGCAAGCTACCCATGGCGTATTCGATATGCCAAAAACAGTAACAACTAGTCTCACAGTGGAGATGTTACTGGTGCTGCTCCAGCCAATCTATGAACAATGGGACAACAGTGCTATTATTATCAATAATAATATAGTAAAGGCTCTGAGAGGTCTTGTAGTAGAGAGATCTGGGTTTTTTGTTTGTTTATTTGTTTGGAGATTTTTGGAGGGGGTTCACACCCAGTGATGCTCAGGGGTTAATCTTGGCTCTGCACTCAGGAATTACTCTTGGTAGTGCTAGGGTGACCATCTGGGATGCCGGGGATTGAACCCAGATCTGTCGTGTGCAATGCAAACACCCTACCTGTTGTACTATCATTCTGTCTCCAGGTTCGATTTGTTGAAGACATCATTTCTCCGACTTATCTGAGGAGATGGGCAGTGGTGACACTCCAACTTCTCTCATTGAGAAGAGCTGGTGTTACAAAGAACATATGTTGAGAAATGCACTCTTTCTATGCCACCCAAGAACCCACCATCCTTGGCCTACATTTCCTGGCATGGTCACCAGACTGGGCTGGAAAACTCTACACTCTAAAAACCCCCATCCTTGCCTCTGACAGCAATACTCAGCCACTGCAGCTGTTAAGTTGGATGGGGAGAGCGTGTCTGGCAGCTTCCCGCTGGCCTGCAGCTTCAGGCTAGCTTAGATGAGTGGGCTGCAGGAATCAACAATAACTATTTCTGCCTTTATGGATGTGGAGGAGACAGAAAAGGTGACGGTAAAAAGGGTCTTAGGATCAGAGAACCACTCCTACCGGGGATTCTATGAGTTCCCGGAAGTGTATCCTTTGAAGAGACATGGGCCTCTGCCACTCTTAGTATCACTAAAAAGTTCATCCAGTATTTCACGGTAAATATTTTTTAAAACCCCAGTAACTGAAATTCATGCATTTGGATGGCTACTCAGAAGAGACAAAAGGGCTGGCTTGTATCCTAAATCAGATCCTGGCAGACCAGTTCTGACCAGGCTTCTAGTAACTGGGAATAGGAAGCAGCATCAGCTTTATTAAAGTCTGGTTTGATATTTTTTTCTCACATCAATTTCGTGCACCCTGGCCACAGGACAAATCATTTTTTTGACTTGCAGTTCTGTTTTCCTGCTGATTTTTAAAACAGTGACCTTATTTTCCTGTCAAATAGCCACAAGGTTTATCTAACGGTGCTCATGAGGAAAATCCATGTCATCTCCTGCCATTGTCAGATGCCAAATCTCATCTTTGACTAAAAGAAAAACTGATCCAACCATAGCAAGATGATAGTTTTTTATTTTATTTTTGGTTTTGCTTTTTGGTTCACACCTGGTGATGCACAGGGGTTACTTCTGGCTCTGCACTCAGGAATTACTCCTGGTGGTGCTCAGGGGACCATATGGGATCCTGAGAATCGAACCCAGATTGGCTGTATGCAAGGCTAACGCCGTACCCACTGTACTATCACTCCAGCCCCCAAGATGATGGTTTTAATTCATCTTTAATGCCCAAATAGAACCCCTGCGAGGCCTCCAACCACAGGAAAAACATAATTCAAGAATGATAATGTTTGTGGCTATCTTAGGCTGGTTAAGAAGTATGGCTGCATGTCCAACAATTTAGAGACATGTGCTTTCTATTGGCTATATAGGACCCTAGAAACAATAAAGCTGCACAATTTCATTTCACAGATAAGGAGACTGATAGCAAAAAAAAAAAAGGGCCAACTTTCCACTTGCCAGAGCACTCAGGCAAGTGCAGCTGTACCTAGGAGGGTTAGTAAAGAGGTGCATTTTTCAAAGAAAATTATTCCAGAAGAGCTTCAGTCTGAAAAATAGTGGAGGATAGCATGCTCTTTAAACAATTCACCTTAAGGAAAAGATTTACCTTTGGGATATTTAACTTCTGAACTCTTCATTTACAAGATATGATCTAATTTACCAAAATTAGTTAAAAACATATTTTCAGGGGCTGGAGCAAGAGCACAGAGGGTAGGGTGTTTGCCTTGTATGTGGCTGACCCGGGTTAGATTCCCAACATCCCATATGATCCCTTGAGCACCACCAGGAGTAATTCCTGAGTGTAAAAGCCAGGAGTAACCCCCGTGCATCACCAGGTGTGACCCAAAAAGAAAAAAAAAACGTATTTTCAAGTGCAATTCTTTCCAACTAAGATAAATTCCTCTTCTATTTCTCACTTTGACTTCATCTACATTTCCCAGGCTCAGAACCAACACTGGATTTTTATAAGGGTTCATCCCCATGATCTGGTTCAGGTACATAGACCCATTCACCACTTTCAGTATAGTTTCTCCTCCTGGGTCTCCACTGGCACCTGCTCTAACACTTACTAATCTTCCTTTTTTCTAACCATGGATATACTCTCATACTGCTATTTATTCCCCAGTTGTCCTTGATTCCTTGTTGCCTGTCACTTTCCGAAACTAGTAAGGAGACTTTTATAAGACATAAAATATGACTTATTTTTAATAATGGTTCCATAATATCGAATGTCATATTGGTAATGTGGTGGACATTAATGGATGCCAATAAACTGAGTCTGCAAAAGGGAAAAATTCTGATTTGTAGCATTTGATAATTTTTGTTATCTTCATGAAACAGTATCTTCATGGCTACCAATATGATGCCACTAAACATGAAATTGGAAAAGTATGCCCCCAAATAGCTCTTTATGGTCATTTTGCATAAACCTGTCCAGAGAACCACAAGGAGATATTAATAAACAGTGTCAAACTCATTGTCCCACACATTGTGAGAATTGTATTTGTCAGCAAACATAGGTCTCAAACAGATACTATTTGTTCAGTACCCATTTGAAACATTAGTTATAATCCTCATTTATTTATTTAAACATTGTTGAGCACTTACTAATTTTTAGTTAGCATACTAGCCTGATAGGAGCTGCATTTAAGTGAGGTAAACAGATATTAAGCAATCTGACAAAAGAATACAGGGATAATGAATAATTATAAATTGTACATGTGATGAGGAAAATACAGAGTGTGGAGTGAGTATAACTAAAGAAACTTAATTTAGATGGATGAAGTAGGAGTGGGGGATCCAGAAGCAATTTCTCTATAGAATTAATTTTTCAGGGCTCGCAAGATACCTTAAAGGGCTAGAGAATACTCCTAGCATGCATAGGGCTGTGAATTCAATCTCTGGTACCAACATGGCTTTCTAAGCACCTGCAGGTATAATATTGATAGCTTCCACTACCTATGGGGAAAAAAAGAAGGAAAGAAGGAAGGAAGGAAGGAAGGAAGGAAGGAAGGAAGGAAGGAAGGAAGGAAGGAAGGAAGGAAGGAAGGAAGGAAGGGAGGGATGGAGGGAAGGAGGGAGGGAGGGAGGAAATAAAAAGGAGAGAGGGAAAGGAAGAGAGGGAAAGGAAGGGAGGCAAAGGAAGGGAGGGAAAGGAAGGGAGGAAGAAAAAGAATTGTTAACATTTCAGCTGTCATCTGATGGATGGGTCCATGAGCAAGAGGTATGCATGTGAACTGGAGTTGGACAATCCCAGAACAGGGATATCAGGTATGTATGAAGAACCCTAAGCTGGATAGATTTTGATCTGAAACAAATTTTTGAAGGCTTATCTGACAGAAAAGATGTGAGTGAATGGGTGATGGAAGGAGAAACTAGTGTGGGCTCCAATCACAAAGAGCCTTGTAACCTATGTTCAGGAACTTGAGGTCTATCTGAAGTTTAGTTTAAGGTGATTTATATTTTTAAACACTGAATTAACATAATTCTATTTGTGTTTCAGAAATGTTATAATGATTGTTAATGGGAACTAGTTTGATAGGTAGTGTAGGTGCAGGGAGCAAAAGTAGACTGACAAGACTAAGGAAACTATTGCAGTATAGAGATGAAGTCTAACAGTAGCTTGGCCTAGGGTGATATTTATACAGAGAGATACAGAGAGAGAGAAAGAGAAAGAGTTAAACAGATTTGATAACTATTAGAAGTAGGACCAAGAGGACAAAGAGGGCCTGTCCAGGGAGCAATTACATGAACAGAATTGCCAACTACTTGAGTAAGAATCCTAAGGGAATACCTTTCTCTTGATGGGAATGAGGAGACCTTGAAACAGGAAAACGTCAGTGAAAGATGGATATGAGAATAGTAAAGAAGTAAAGAAGATAGAGGAGGAGGAGGAAGTACCATAGAGGAAAAGTCAAGAGAGCAGGTATGATCAAGGAAGCCATTGTCAACATCTTTTAAGGAGGAGAACAAGAAGTTATGTGGAAAGCTGCTAAAATGCTGATTGCTAGAGGGTTCTGACCCACCCCTCTAGGAATGAGAATTTTGTTGCTGAGCCACGTGTCTGAGAGGAATTTCCTCTTTAGTTTGAATACACCCCTGGGAAAAGGGTCTCTATCTTCTCCAGAGCAGACTCCTAGGTCCTCATGAAGCTTATTCATAGATGTACTAATATTCTCTCTTCTTCCCACCCCCTAGGTTGCATCCTCTGTGCCCCTCTAGATGCCTGCTCCCCAGTTCATCTCATCTCTCCTGTGTCAGACGCCCCACGGTTTCATAAAGAGTCAGCTGAGGGATGGTGCTCATGTATGAACTGACTTTTACTCACTCCCACCCCCATGACAGGATAAGGATCTCTCACCAACTGTTGCTAAGCACGCTGCTCAGCCTATCCTGTTTTCAGAGCAAGGTTTCCTCAATGGAGAAAAAAATTCATTATTTGCATTGTAAACCAAGCTCCTTTTCTGCTGCAGATCACCACCACTAGTCTAGTCTCCTAAGCAGTTACTCTAAGGCAGTGGATTTTACTTTTTTTTTTTTTGGTAGTGGATTTTAAATCGAAGATTATAATTCCTTAGCTGGTTACAAAATCTATTGAATGCAACCAGCAATTAATTCATTTTTGTTTGCTTGGAGGTCACACCTGTTTGTGTTCAGGCTTACTCCGGGCCCTAAGTTCAGAAATCACTCCAGGCAGAGCTCCAGGGTTTGAACCTGGGTCAGGTGCCTGCAAGACAAGCACTTTACCCACTGTACTATCTCCTTGGTTCTACTTCATTTTTAATTTAATCAATTTATTTATTTATTTATTGCTTTTGGGGTCACACTCAGAGATGCTCTAGGGTTACTCTGGCTCTGCACTTAGGAATTACTCCTGGCAGTGCTCGGGGGACCATATGGGATGATGGGGATTGAACCAGGGCCGACCGCATGCAAGGCAAACACCCTACTCACTGTACTATTGCTCTGGATCCTGGTTCATTTTTCAAAAAAAAAAAAAGAGATGAATGAGTGAAAAAATTAACATAAAGTGCTTATAGAATAACTCTAGTAAATGTAGTAGAAGTGAAGCCTGCATGAAACTTTTAGTTCAATTGCATATGTCACTGTCACTGTCATCCCATTGTTCATCGATTTGCTTGAGCGAGCATCAATAACGTCTCCATTGTGAGACTTGTTACTGTTTTTGGCATACCGAATACACCACGGGTAGCTCGCCAGGCTCTGCCGTGCAGGAGGGATACTCTCAGTAGCTTGAGGGATACTCTCAGTAGCTTGCCGGGCTCTCCAAGAGGGAAAAAGGAATGGAACCCGGGTGGGCCTCATGCAAGGCAAACGCTCTACCTGCTGTGCTATTGCTCCAGTCCAATTGCATATGTAAGGTTGTGTTTTCAATCACTATAGAAAACGCATTTCTCACCAAAGGTCAGTGTTCAAAACATTGGGAAACATTGATCTGGTACTTCTGATAGTAGTGACAATTCTCTGCACCCTCATGAGTGAGTTCCTCTGAGCAGCTTCTCCTAGAACTTTCTTTCCAAGCACACATATTCCATGCTGGATACCAACACAAAGCTCCACAGTGATATGTCACAGTTCCTCCTGTCTCTCACTAGGGAACAGTTTCTCATTTTCCCCACAGAGTTGGGAAATTATTTTGATCTGTGTTTCTGTAGTTAAAAAATAAAAGCGTCAAAAAATAAGGTTGCATAAGGCCAGTTAGGACTGATTTTCAAAGTCTTAAATTATAGTCTGAGAAGAGTTTGTAATATAAATCAGAAGATTTCTCTGTCTGTTGGAGGAGCAGCAAGTTTACCTCATCATTAGTGTGCAAAACAGGAAAGGATCAAAGTTTTAAGCAATATAAGCCTGCAGCCAGACAAAATTTTATATTGATTATTTTTTAGTACAAATGTGTCTCCTGCAATATTTGGAATAATGAAAATTTATTTTGATCTTAAATTCAAGTTCAACCAGACATCTTGAACATTTTTTTTCTAAATCGGAAAGTCCTAAGAGTAGGAAAAGTTGAAAAGGTGTGGGAGGTAGGGTTCTCCTCTATAAGAGAACACACAAATACAAATTATTTTTGTAATTTTTGCAAAAATATTTGATATTGTAAGCATATATTAGGGACCCTTTCAACAATTTAAAAGGGGTTGTAAAACAAGGATGCTTCATTTTCATGAGCTTAATGACAGTGTTTAATGGTGAATGGAGGTGGGGAGGGAAAAAGAAAGAAAGGAAGGAGGAAAGGAGAAAGGGAAGAAAGGAAAGATCGAGAGGCAAGAGGAAAAGGGAGAAAAGAGAAAAGAAGGAAGAAAGGAAGGAAGGAAGGAAGGAAGGAAGGAAGGAAGGAAGGAAGGAAGGAAGGAAGGAAGGAAGGAAGGAAGGAAATGAAAAGAGGGAGGGAAAGGAAGGGAGGAAGAAAAAGAATTGTTGACATTTCAGTTGTCATCTGATGGATGGGTCCATGAGCAGGAGATATGTATGTGAAACAGAGTCGGACAATCCCAGAGCAGAGCAGAGAGTTAGTACAGGGGTCAAGGTGATTGCCTTGCATTCTGCCAGTCCTGATTTGGTCCCAACACTACATAGTCCCTCAAGACTATAGGAAATGATCCCTTAGTACAGAGCTAAGAATAGCCCCCCCCCCATACTTCCCCTTCCAACTGAGGTCTAGGAGTAAAAGTAACAGACCTCTTGAAAACACCTTACTTCAGAGGGAGAACACTGAAAGAAAGCCGAAGAAGAGCTGGAGATAAACAATTATGAAGGAAACCATAGTGACAGGTTTTCCCTCATTTCTCTTTTCTGTTTATTGAGAGAGAAACCATCACTCAGAAAGAAAATCCATGGATGCCTGTCTCATGTGCTGTGGGAGAAGGCAGTTGGGAAAGAGAAGGGACCACTAAGGGAGTGATGGTTGGAGGGATCGCTCAGGAAGGAGATGTATGCTGAAAATAGATAAAGGGCCAAACATGATGGCCTCTCAGTATCTGTATTGCAAACCACATGCCTAAAAGTAGAGAGAGAGTAAAAAGGAAATTGCCTGCCACAGAGGCAGGGGGTAGGGTGGGGTGGGGGTTGCGGGAGAAATACTGGGGACATTAGTGGTGGGAAATGTACAGTGGTGGAGGGATGAGTGATTATTGTATGACTGAAACTTGATCATGATACTTGTAACTACATCTCATGGTGATTCAATTTTAAAAAAAGGAAAGAAAACCCAGAAGGTGACTTCCACAAAGAGGGCATATCTCTAAATCATGTCTTGTGTGGAAAGAGTCAGATTTTAGAGCCTAACACACTTCTCCCACCACTTACTTATGTGATAAAGAACAGAACATTTAGTCAAATGTGTTGGTTGAGATATAAAATTATATAGTTTTAGGTGTGGAACATAAGATTCAGTTTTATATTTACTGTGAAATGGTCACCCTAATGAGTCTCACTAGCATCCATCACCACATTTACACATTTCTTTTCCTACTGAACACTAAAAAATTATCTTCTTGATACTGGCACTCTGGTGGTGGGCCTGATGTAGCAGCTCTGCAAGTATTAAGAATAATATTGTTTTATTATACTACTGTAAGAAAAGATATATGTTCTCTTAGCAACTTTCAAATATACAACACTGTATCATTAATCATAGTCATTTTGCTATATTTTACATCCTAGAGCTGATTTATTTTATAACTAGAATTTACAGTCTGACCATTTTACAGATAATAATCTGTTTGTTTTATCCTGAGCGACAAACACTCTGAATTTAATAGGATTTCAGAGGAAAGTTTGATCAGTAAGGATAAAGTCATAATTGACAAGTTGGAAAAGATGGCATTGGGTTAGATCATAAGGAATGTGTGAAGTTTCAGAAAAAAGGGAATATCATTTTCTATGAGAGGGCAATAAATGGGAATTTCCTAAGAATATCACTCAGAATCCTATTCTATCATCTGCAAGCAACTGTGGGGACAAAGCATTTATTTCTTCACTTTGCAGGATAGTTGAATCTATAATTTATGTTCGTTTTTACATTGACTCCCCCTTATGGGCATTTTTGTTAGTGGAAACACAACTTCTTTGGTTTTGACTAAAGTGACATTGATTTACAAGACTGTACAAGATTTAAGGATACAATTTCACACCTCTTCAAATGTGTGTTACTACACCACACCCACCATTAGAGTGCCAATAAGACTCTGCCCTCACTACCACCCCCATTTACTTCCTTTTATGGTAGTCTTAATTCTACAGTTCGAATCTAAGGGTTTGCTGTGATTGAACTTTGCCTGGTCAAAGGTAAAGTATACTCTTCGGTGTACACTTTGTTTGTTTCCTTGCTTCGACTGTTTATATCCCACTCTCGAATAAATCATTTGGTATTTGTACTTCTCCTTCTGGCTTATTTTGCTTAGCACAACACTTACAGAGTCCCATCCATACTGTAGCAAAAAACAGATGTGGTCTTTTCTAATTGCTGAGAAGTATTCCATTATGAATATAACTACTAAGAGTCCTTGAGAATTTTGAAGAACATAGCATTATGGATTTGCTTACTTCCATTCTATTGTCTTTTATTCTTCTTCCTTTCTGGCTTCCTTGGAACTCTGAGCTTCCCAGCACCCACTCAGGTGGCATGCTGTACTCCTTCATTGAGTCAGAGCTAATCTCATTTCTTATAGATAAGTTCTCATACTTAAAAATGACAGCCAAGACTCTATAGTCTCCCTTGCTGTAATATTTATGCCTTTCTACTCTGATTGTTGTTCCTTTCATACTTTCTTCCATATTTGCACCTCTAGATTATGACCACTGTTCTCTTATCCAGTTCACAACTGTGCTTTCTATTTATAAAGAATCTCTTCATATACTGGAACATTCTGGAAAATCTCTGAAGATATGTACACTCATGAGGAATGTAATTGGTTTTTATGCCTCTCTGAGGGGTTGATGAATACATTGAAATGGACAGCAGGAGGAATTGAGTTGATAAGAGACTTTGATAGACCTAGAAGGAATTAATCACAACAGAGCACTGACAAATTTTCAAATCATTAGTCCTTGCTTGGTTCTTTGCCTGGTGAAATAAAGGTAAAGTATACTCTTGGGTGTTAATAGTGTTTTGTGGGGCTGGAATGATAGTACAATGGGTGGGGTGTTTGTCTTGCACATGTCCGATCCTGGTTCAATCCCCAGCATCCCATATGGTCCCCCGAGCACCGCTAGGAGCAATTCCTGAGTGCAGAGCCAGGAGTAACCCCTGTGCATCGCCAGATATGACCCAAAAAGCAAAAAAAGAAAAAAGAAAAGTGTTTTTTCTCAGGATTATAAGCGAATCAATAGACAAATGGCTTGAAAGGAGAAAACAAAGAGAAACAGTAAGAAACAAAAATTAGTAAGAAACAAAAATCACATCAGCCATCAGAGTCAGCAATGATATTTATCCTACATAGAAATAAGCAGCCTTATGTAATGTCATATGCAAAGATAATCTTCCTTATCAAAAATTTATATTACTGAGCACAGGGAAAAGTCCCTTAAAGTTGAATTAACATCAATATTTCTTTATGGCCTTTCTATTTCCTAACTCACAGTGATAGTTTTTCCTTTTGTCGAAAAGCATTAAGCATTCCTAAAAAAAAATGTAGCACTGTAGTCCCATTGTTCATCAATTTGCTCGAGAGGGTACCAGTAGCATCTGCATTGTGAGACTTGTTGTTACTGTTTTGGGCACATCAAATACACCACAAGTAGCTTGCCAGGCTCTGCCATTTGGGCAGGATACTCTCAGTAGCTTGCCAGACTCTCTGAGAGGGACGGAGGAATCAAACCTGGGTTGGCCGCATGCAAGGCAAATGCCCTACCCGCTGTATTATCGCTTCAGCCCAAAAATATGTAGTCAGAGAAAACACTACAATTTTTTTCAGGAATATTTGTTTCTCACAATTGCAATAAACTGTTTTGAGATCTCAGGAGGAAAAACCTTTAAAAATGTGAGGGGAACCAAGAGTCAGGTTTATAAATTGGTAAGTAGCCAAGCAGGTACTCAGTAGCACCTAGACTCTGATTGTTCATTATAGGATGTGAAGTGTCCAAGTATCAAGGCTAACCAAAGAGGGGATAATTGCAAGGGGAAAAAATGGATGAAATCTGTCAGGGAAACATGGAACATAATATTAAGAGCATCTTTAAATTCTAGTTCTACCTCTGACCCAACTATCTGAGTCAAATTATGTTGCTTTACTGTATCTTGGTTTCCTATGTGTAAAATGAGGATAATAATAGTTTTTGCTGTTGTTTAATACCAGGATTAACCAAGTTAGCATGCATAAGTACTGGACATGGAAAAAAATGGCACACATTAAATAAATTAATAAGTGCCAAACCTTGTCATCTTCAGCAAAATTAGATATTATTATAAGAAAAGATAGGCTCATTTATAGAATTTATGGGAGATATAGGTGGACAGATCATAGAGCTGTACCCACATAAACACCAAAAACATAAAGAGGAAACATACCACAAACACTACTGGACATCAATGCTGGACCCACGGTATTAAAACTGGAAACTGGTGGTAGCTGCCTTTTTTCTCCTTGGAATAAACGCTGTAAATTCCCTGTTTTCCTAGGTTGCTAGTCTCTGATTCTTTTGTGGAGTGACAGGAGGTTCATATTCAGGGTGGAGGAGAGTCAGACTCAAATCAGAGTTGCTAGGGAACTCATCTAATGAAAAGTAAACCCTGCCTCAGATGGGAAATTTTGGAAATAAAATGTAGATAAGGAGAAGCTAAAGTTTGCTAAATGTGTAGACGATAGCAAAATATGAGGATCATGAGAATATCAAATAAAAGAACCAGAAATGCATGCACAAAACTATTGTAGAGTACCTACAAATAATATAGCCCAAATCTGAGAAGCTGTTACAAGGAGAGAGAAATAGTTAAGCCTCATGAACAGTGATAATAGTATTTTCAAACATAACTTTTCTTTGAGTTAATTTCTTGAGTCTTTTTCAGGATCTTCCTTTCCTCAGGAATATCCCGGATCCCTATCTATTGCAACCCTTTCCTCATACTTTCACCCCAAAACTAATCTGTGTCTATTTTTTCTCTTAGTCAATTATAGATTAATTTTCTTACAAAGTTGCAATAATTAAAGTAATAACTGATAAACTGTTAATTGTGATGTTTCCCAGGAAAGCATTTATATTTCAATGGAGAAATAAAATCCCAATCCCTGACTGACAAAGGTAGGGATAGTATTTTGAGAAAGAAAATATTTCTCAGGATTTTGTAGATACTTTAGCTCAAGTGCTTTCCTGCAAGGTCAACCTGTAATGAGAAAAGATTCTTTCTCCTTCTGAATGGCTACAATGAGGTGGGCTTGTCTATAGCACAAACATACGAGGTTCATCTGTTGAGCACATGTTCATCACCAATATCATGCACCCACCCCTTTCCTTTAGCCACTAATTACACCACCTACTTTTTGCCCTTGATGACACAGTCTTAAAACTCAGTTCACCCCCTTTTTTCTTCTCTCAAAGATCAAAAATAGCACTCTCTTCATTGACCTCAATAATTTAGAACCCATGAATAAGTCATTTACCAAGAGGCTACACTGGGACTTCTATTTTTACTTACAGTCTCTCACCAAGCAAAGTGACCCATCTCAAGGATCCAACATTGACACGGTTGATCTTCTGGCTTTTCAGGTCGTGGTTGCAATGCAGAATTTTTTCTCAAGGGTAAATAAGGACCAATAAGTATCAACAACTTCAGAAGGTGATTAACTAAACAGGAGCTTTGGCTTGCTCAGAACTCCTGGAACTGCCTAAAGCACCCAAAGAAACACTTTCTATAGTGTAGGACAGGCACATCCTATGCATTCTAGCCTTTCCTAGGGACCACTCTTCCCCTAAGATATCATGTAAAAGTGTCAAACTTCAACAAGAGTTGAAATAATGCAGTAGGTCAAGCCCCCAAACCATGAGCTTATCTCATCTTCCCAACTGGAAGCTTTCTTTAATACCCTTGTCACACTTTCTTCCATGGAAAACATTTTAACCTTAGAAATGGTTGAACATTTATTCTGGGTCAAGAGTAAAGGCCCTAATAGAGCTCTTTAGTCCAAAATTCTTCAATTGCTTTTGGAGGCCTCATTGGGCCAAAACACTATCTGTAGACCATTCTAACAGTGTTGCATTAGAATAGTTTTACAATTACACTGAATTATATTCAACACCATCCATTATATTGATGTACTCAGATCTTAGAAAAGGGAAACTTAAGATTTCTAGGGCTAGTTGAATAACAGTTGGTCTTCTAGAAGTATAGACACTAGTTCACAATATAAATATATTTATATTTTTATAAATATATTTATTAATGTATTTATTTAATAACATAAGAAGTATAGACACTAGTTTTCAATATAAAATATGTATATTTCATATACATATTTTATATTGAAACATGTAATATTTAATACAATATAAATAATATAAAAATAAATAAAATAATATAAAATATAAAATATGTATATTTTATATACATTATATTGTGAATATAAGCATATTCACAAATATATGTGAATATAAGTATATTCACAAATATATTCACAAATTCATATTTTTGTGAATATAAATATACTTATGAGTATAAGTATATTCACAAATACACTTATAAAATATACTTATATTTACAAATAAATATACTTATGAATATAAGTATATTCACAAGTATAAGTATAAATACAGCATGCCTGGCTGTCTTCCCCAGGGCCCCTCGGAGGGGATGGGCTCCAGCTTCCCTCCCCACACCGAGCAGAGCTCCCAGCGTCCGAGGACCACTGGAACCTAGCTACAGCCATGCTGGAGGCCCCTCTCCACAAGTTCGGACAGGCCTCATGCATGAAGGTACCAGCAGAGGAACCCAGGTGTGTGTAATCCCATCAACGGCCAACATCCAGAGAGACTTAAAAGCAAGCTCTCAGAAGCGCGTTGCCGCAAGCGGCTGCACGATATCTTTAGCCTGCTTCTCCCTTTGGGAGAAACTGGCAGTCTTCTGAGAGTTTCCTGCCCCCATGGGACAGCCTTGCAAGCTTCCCATGGTGTATTAATATGCAAAATCCAGTAACAAGCTGGATCTCATTCCCATGACCCTGAAGAGCCACCAGTGCAACATCGTAGGGAGGGCCAAGTCCAGATGGACTTCTAAGATCTCAGGGAAAAAACGAAATGAGATGTTACTGGGCCCGCCTGAGAAATTGGTGATTAACGGGCTATCGTGATCGTGATCGTGATGATATATATTATGTATATACATATATATGTATATAATGCCTATTATGAGTTTAGTGCTGGGTTGGATAAGCTTAGAGATTCTTACTAATTAGAAATTTTTACAATTCCAAAAGAAAACTGAAGCAGGACTAGAATAATTAATTGGATTTTGTAAAAGACAAGAAGTGACTGCTTCCCATATCAGGTTAGCAGAGGTTAATGGTAAGAACGATCATGGCTTATTCTAGAGTAAGTGAGCAGCTAGCTAGCTTTCTCTGCAAGAGCAGAGGAAAACACTTCTGAAAATCATGAAAAAACACGGTTGAATAGGTAAATGGGACATTTTCTTTGATTCCTTTAAAACCAGCTAGGAATTCTAAGTTGGAACTCTCGGTGGGCAAAATAGAGCCATTGTCATGATGCTGAGTGGGGAACACTGAGAAAACCTAACTTCCTTAGGATAAGAGACCAGGGGTCATCGGTGGTGAGACAGAATCTTCCTTCCCCATCATACAGACAGTTAAATGAAAAATGAACACTTCAGATAGAGTAGAAAATTATCATCCCTGTGACCCAGAAGCATAGCCCAGAAACAGAAAGGAAGGCAATTCTCTCTTTCACAGTTCTCACTCTCTCTGTAACCCTCACTTCTCAGATCACAACGATGTGGTTTGCTAGATGTTCTAAAGGCTGCTAATGAGATGCAGCTATAATCTATTCACTTCATAGCCTCACTAGAAACTAGACGACCCTCTTTGCCTGCTGTGTTTCCTATGTGCATGCAGGGGGCTGCCATGGTATGTCTTAAGTGGTCATGGGAAAGAGTGGTCCTCACTCCTGCAACTCATGTGTCCTCAGTAATCCTTCAGGGAATGGAGGAGACCTTGGCCTCTCACAGCTGCAAAGTTAGAATGAACAGGGAAATGTTGTGCAGGAAAGGAACTGGGGATGCTTAAATGCAGACAGAATTGTGGAACAACGAATGAAAAGCCAAGGACATTATAATTAGTAAAAGGCATCTGATATCCCCCCAAAAGTACAGTCAGCATTCTATTTAACTTCACAGAGAACTGAACAATTATGAAATGGGCTTTGAAACTGGCAGAACTGGCAGAACTACAGTAGATCTTCAGAGGTGATCTGGTTTCTTAGCAAGAATAGTTAACAGGCTGGTCAATGACAAAGTTTATGAAATCTGCCTCACAAGATTTTTAAAAATAGCTCTTATTTCTTCCTTGCCTGGGAAAGGGCTAGGAAATGATATAAAGATTGGAAGGAACAAGCGATAGTTTTTCAAAGTTCCTCCTAACCAAGTATTTACATCTATTTCTTTTAAGTCAAATTTAACTAAGTTATTCCAAATTTATTGAGAGCAATTAAAATCTGGTATGAGTTTTTTTTTTGCTTTTTGGGTCACACCTGGCGATGCTCAGGGGTTACTCCTGGCTCTGCACTCAGGAATTACTCCTGGGGGACCATATGGGATGCTGGGATGCTCAGGGGACCATATGGGATGCTGGGATGCTCAGGGGACCATATGGGATGCTGGGATTTGAACCCGGGTCGGCCACATGCAAGGCAAACACCCTACCTGCTGTGCTATCTCTCCAGCCCCTGGTATGAGTTTTGAATATGTTTTTGTCCTGATGCCTTTACTTTCTTATTCCCTGTTTTAGATTCTCTCAGACCCAATGGTCTCCCTGTAAAACGCCAAACTTGATGACCCTAGGTCATAAAAAGTCAACCATGCTTCCACAGCCTAGGATGAGTACAGATTTTGCCTCACATATAAGTAGATGAACACACATTGGTTTTTTTTTATTGTGTGTATGTAGGTAGTGCCAGGAATAGAACCCATGTTTCATGAATACAAGGCACATACTTTAGTATTAATCCACAACCCTCACCTCTTATTTTATGATTCTGATTATTGGTCAAGAGTTGGCTTTTTAAAAAAATTTTATTCTTTTATTGAATCACCATGTGGAAAGTTACAAAGCTTTTAGGTTTAAGTCTCAGTTATACAATGCTCGAACACCCATCCCTTCACAAGTGCACATATTCCACCACCAAGAATCACAGTATACCTCCCCCCTCCCCCCCGCCCCAGCCTCCCCACCCCGCCTGTGTAACTGGTGAATTTCAATTTATTTTCACTTTACTTTGATTACATTCAATATATCAACAAAAAACTCACTATTATTGTTTGGAGTTTCTCCCCCCTAAAGTCGACCTGCTGAAAAGGAAGCATTTGATAATTTGTTTTCCATTGCTGAGAATGAAGAGATATGAGGTCAAGTGGCCGCACTAGCAGCCGCACAGTTTTGGATTTCTGTATTTTAGTATTTTATTAACTAAGTCCAGAGAAATATCTGCCAGAAATTGCATCATTGTAAGCTTGTACCCCTCAGCTACTTTATATTCCACATATGAGTGCAATCTTTCTATGTCTGTCTCTTTCTTTCTGACTCGTTTCACTCAGCATGATACTTTCCATGTTGATCCACTTATATGCAAATTTCATAACTTCATGTTTTCTGACAGCTACATAGTATTCCATTGTGTAGATATACCAGAGTTTCTTTAACCAGTCATCTGATTTTGGGCACTCTGGTTTTTTCCATATTGTGGCTATTGTAAACAGTGCTGCAATGAACATAGAAATGCAGGTGTCATCTCTACTATACCTTTTTGCCTCTCCGGGATATATTCCCAGGAGTGGTATTGCTGGGTCAAATGGAAGCTCAATTTCTAACTTTTTGAGAATTGTCCATATTGTTTTCCAAAAGGGCTGAACCAGTCGGCATTCCCACCAGCAGTGAAGGAGAGTCCCTTTCTCCCCACATCCATGCCAACACCGGTTGCTTCTGTTTTTTTGGATGTGGGCCAGTCTCTGTGGTGTGAGATGATATCTCATTGTTGTTTTGATCTGCATCTCCCTGATGATTAGTGATGTGGAACATTTTCTCATGTGCCTCTCAGCCATTCGGATTTCTTCTTTGGGAAAGTTTCTGTCCATTTCATCACCCCATTTTTTGATCAGGTTGGCAGTTTCCTTCTTATGGAGTTCAACCAGTGCATTGTATATCCTTGATATCAACCCTTTATCGGATGGGTACTGCATAAATATCCTTTCCCATTCTGTAGATTGTCTTTGTATTTTGGTCACTGTTTCTTTTGAGTTGCAGAAGCTTCTTAGTTTGAGATAGTCCCATTTATTTATGGATTCTGGTTTGATGTTGAGGTCTTTAATCCATTTTTATCTGATTTTTGTCCATGGTGATAGGTGGAAGTCTAAGCCCATTTTTTTGCATGTAGCTGTCCAGTTTTGCCAGCACAATTTGTTAAACATGCTTTCCTTGATCCACTTCACATTTCTTGCTCCCTTATCAAAGATTAGATGATCATATATTTGGGGGGGGTGTCAGAGTATTCAACCCTGTTCCATTGGTCTGAAGCTCTGCCTTTGTTCCAGTACCATGCTGTTTTAATTACTACCACTTTGTAGTAGAGTTTGAAGTTGGGGAGGTTGATTCCTCCCATTTTCTTTTTCCCCAGAATTGCTTTAGCTATTCGTGGGGGCTTATCGGATGCCCTGTTTCTCCAATTTTGTTCAATATAGTACTGGAAGTACTTACAATAGCGATTAGGCAAGAAAAAGACATTAAGGGCATTCAGGTAGGAAAGGAAGAAATCAAGCTCTCACTATTCACAGTTGATATGATACTATACCTAGAGAACCCTAAAACCTCTACCAAGAAATTCCTAGAAACAATAGACTCATATAGTAAAGTTGCAGGCTATTGAATAAATACCCAAAAGTCCATGGCTTTTCTATATGCAAATAATGAGAGAGAAGAAAGTGACATGAGAAAAGCAATCCCGTCCACAATTGTGCCTCAAAAAATCAAGAACCTTGGAATCAGCTTAACAAAGGAAGTAAAGGACTTGTATAATGAAAACTACAAAACACTACTTCAGGAAATAAAAGAGGACACGAGGAAATGGAAAGACATCCCCTGCTCATGGATTGGAAGAATTAATATTGTCAAAATGGCAATTCTCCCCAAAGCATTGTACAAATTCAATGTGATCCCTATAGGGATACCCTTGACATTCTTCAAAGAAATGGAGCAAGGGCTCCTAAAATTCATAAGAGTTGGCTTTTAATTTGTCTATTTTTATGGTTGTGTGCATCACATTCAGCAGTTGTCATGAGTCACCAGGGCCATACCCATCGTAGTCATGAAGCCATGTGGTACCAGGGATGAAACCCAGGGCCTTACTACATGGAAGGCTGTGCTTTGTCACATCTCAGCTCAAATGTTGGTTTTGAATACCAATTTATTATATTGATAATTTACTCCCAAGCAGAGACAACATTTATAATTTGCCATTTCCCCAATAGTTTTAGCAGAAGTTGCTACTGATTGAGAGAAAAAGAAATTTCAAATCGATTGTATATATATGATTTTCTGTTTATTTAGCAACTACTACAATAGTGCAGTGCTGAAAGGTTATTATACTTTGGTACTGGGAAGTTGCTTTTGAAGAAGGAGTCTGAACTCCTAAAATCTATGCAATGTATACACCAAGGTTAGCTCAACAAGAAATGAACATTTTTAACCATGAGATACCACCTCACACCACAGAGATTGGCACACATTCAAAAGAACAAAAGCAACCGCTGTGGAGAGGATGTGGGGAGAAAGGGAACCTTCTACACTGCTGGTGGGAATGCTGACTGGTTCAGCCCTTTTGGAAAACAATATGGACGATTCTCAAAAAATTAGAAATTGAGCTCCCATTTGACCCAGCAATACCACTGCTGGGAATATATCCCAGAGAAGCAAAAAAGTATAGTCGAAATGACATCTGCACTTATATGTTTATCACAGCACTGTTTACAATAGCCAGAATCTGGAAAAAACCTGAGTGCCCTAGAACAGATGACTGGTTAAAGAAACTTTGGTACATCTATACAATGGAATACTATGCAGCTGTTAGAAAAAAGGAGGTCATGAATTTTGCATATAAGTGCATCGGCGTGGAAAGTATGCTAAGTGAAATGAGTCAGAAAGAGAGAAACAGACATAGAAAGATTGCACTCATCTGTGGAATATAGAATGACAGAGTAGGAGACTAACACCCAAGAATAGTAGAAATAAGTACCAGGAGGTTGACTCCATGGCTTGGAGGCTGGCCTCACATTCTGGGGAGAGGGCAACTCAGAGAAGGGATCACCAAGTATAATGCGGTCAGAGGCCATTCAGGGGAAGGGTGATGCGGGCTGAATATAGACTAGAGACTGAACACAGTGGCCACTCAACACCTGTATTGCAAACCACAACACCTAATTAGCGAGAGAGAACAAAAGGGAATACCCTGCCACAGTGGCGGGGTGGGGTGGGGGGAGATGGGATTGGGGAGGGTAGGAGGGATGCTGGGTTTACTGGTGGTGGAGAATGAGCACTGGTGAAGGGATGGGTTCTCGAACTTTGTATGAGGGAAACATGAGCACAAAAATGAGTAAATCTGTAACTGTACCCTAACGGTATTTCACTAATTAAAAATAAATAAAGAAAAAAATAAAGTATTAAAAATATACAAAAAAATTCTTTAGTACTTTTCTCAAACATTTTTAGAAAACTATTTCCAGAATACATCAAAATAGTGTTAGTAAAGTCACAGACAAGTTATGGTTACTTAGGACATAATCAGATATAATAGGAATAAACATAATTTAGAAACTAGGTTTCTAAAACTGTGAAGAAAGAGTTGAGTAAAATATTTTATTTGAGGTTCTTAAAAAATATTTATTGGGGGCTGGAGCAATAGCGCAGCAGGTAGAGCATTTGCCTTGCATGTGGCCAAACCGGGTTCGATTCCCAATATTCCATATAGTCCCTCAAGCACCGCCAGGAGTAGTTCCTGAGTGCATGAGCCAGGAATAACCCCTATGTATCGCCGAGTGTGACCCAAAAAGCAAAAAAAAAAACCAAAAATTTATTTACTTTTATTTTTATTTTATGTATTTTTTATAAAGTTGTTTATAAAACTTATTATTATATTCAATATTACAACACCAATGCCACCACCATAATATCTTTCCACCATTTCAAATTTTCCTATCGCCAACCAAGCCTGCCCCAAGGGCAGATTCTAAATAATTGATTTTGTATTGCTTCGATCCAAATGATCCAAAATGATCTAAAAATGATCCAAAAAATGTTTTCTTAGAGGAAAGTATGTGAAAATTGTTGCGTCTCACCATGGAGTCATTAAGCCCTGGTGTAAGAGAGTATTAGTATGTTATTACAGGTTGAGCTTTTTTTTTTTTTTTGATTGATCAGTTTTCTCCTATTTTATACCCCATCAAATGTGGTGTGCTACTCTTGGTAGCTCAGTGGCATAAAGTATGAGATGACCAAAATTTTAAATAGGGTGATAGAGTTGAAGTTAAGTTTGTAACTGGATGGTGACTTTGGGGGTCCAGAGGCATCTCTGCAGCTTGTAGCTCTCTTCCAAGATGTATTTACGAGTCTCTAGATCATGGCCATTATGGCTCCAGAAGCAGTTTGTGGGTATGACTGCTAAGCTCCCAGAATAACAAGGAGGTGGGGGAAGGTGGCCCATTCCCAACTCCATGTGAGCCTGGAGATTTCAATCACAAAATCTGCCTATCTGGGTTTTGTAGCACAGTCATTCTCATGCATGAGGGGCTCATCGTGAGCCTCTGGGAATCAGCCACGAGAATGGCAGCAATTGGATTCTGGAGGTTTTCAGTTGCCGGGGCTCTGTTGGGGGCAGGTGCTGGACTCACCTACCCCACTCTGAGGTGCACCAATTGAGGTCAGCCTGGTGTGGGTTGTGGAAGCATCTCTTTATTTGAAGTTTTATCAGAAGAAATTTTATTTTTAAAAAAGACATTTTTGGTTTCTGGGACAATATTGGGGTTCAGAGGTAGATCACCTCAAGCTTGATCCCTCATAACACAAATAAAGAGGCATGACATAAACAAATGTGAGCAAACTTTAGTCATGCAACACTGTGGAAGGGTCATGGGAAAAAAAAAACATTATCAGGAAATTTTGCATATCAAGTATACTTACAGGACAGCCTGTCTTGACACTTGTGTTAGGCAAATAAAAGGAAGACTGGGGTAACCCGGAGTGTTTAAGAGCAGCACTTAAATTGACACTGTGATAAGTTCTTTGTCAGGGCAAATCATTCAGGAATTTTTATTTATTTATTTATTTATTTATTTTTAAATTTTTTAATTTATAATTCCAATTTTATTTTATTTTATTTTTTTTAACTTTTTATTAAATCACCATGTGGAAAGTTACAAAGTTCTCAGGTTTATGTCTCAGTTATACAATATTCAAACACCCAACCCTTCACCAGTGCCCATATTCCACCACCAAAAACCCCAGTATACCCCCCGCCCCCACCCCCTACCCCCTACTGTATAACTAATGAATTTCACTTCATTTTCTCTTTACCTTGATTACATTCCATATTTCAACACACAACTCACTATAGTTGTTGGAGTTTCCACCCAAGAGAGACAGACCTACTACCAAGGAAGCATTTGATAATTAGTTTTCCATTGCTGGGAATGAAGAGATATGGAGCCCCACTGCTACAAGTATATAACTCTTCTTTTTTTTTTCCTTTTTCCTTTTCCCTTTTTTCTTTTTTTTCACCCTCATCCCCCATCCCATGCCTCATAGTATGGTGTACGCCACACCGCAACGGCCGGCGTGGGGCTTTTGCTTAGTTCACAGTCCAGAGAGGTGGCTGCTACATTAATAACCTTCAATATTTCAACAAAACTTACTGTTATTATTTGGAGTTTCCCCCCCCCAAGTCAGACCTGTTCAAAAGGAACCGTTTCACATAGCTGACAATTATAGATGTTAAGTATCTAGCGGTTTTGGATTTCTGTATAAAGTCCAGGGAAAATTCTACCAGAAATTGCATAGCCCAGTTCACAGTCCTAGTGCATTGTTATTAGAAGCTGCGCTGGATGCCCGAAAGTGTTAGGTCTCTGGAATCAAAGTCTTTAGGCGCAGAGGGTCTGCTTCCCGCTCAGCAGCTCCGAATTTATCTCCATTCAGGAATTTTTAATGCCAAATTGTTCAAAGGAGCATATGGAAAAATTCCAGGGATGATTTGTTTTTAGAGTAAAGAAAAGCAATCTAGAGACGAAGAAGAGTTTTAAACAATAAGGGAACAAAATTAAAGATTCACAGAGAGTGTAAGTATTGATTTCTTTATGTTTATCATCACTTATCATCTTGAAAATTTAGCACTTTGCAATGAGTCATGCTTAATTTTTTCTGGGGGCCAGGAGCATAGGCCACACCCTCAGGGCTTACTCCTGGCTGTGCTCTCAGGGAACGCTCCTGGCAGGCTCAGAGGACTGTATAAGGTGCTGAGATTGAACTTGGGTAGACTGTGTGCAAAGATAAAAAGAAAAAATATCATGGGTATTGAGTAAAATACTAAGTTTCTCCATTAATCTGGTTGATAAGCAAGAAAGTTAGGAAATCCAGGTGATGAGGTTACTTCAAAACTGAGGTATAATCTTTGTTTCACTTTTAAGGATTTTGTAGGTTATCTTAGCTTCTGTCAAAGAATGTCAGAGGAGATAAATTTATAATGATAAAACTATAATAATCTAATAGCACGTTGTGAGTGGGTTATAGTTTCATGATGAATTAGACTACAACCAAATACCCAATAGTGATGGGAAACACTTTAGTCTTCAGTGAGTCTAAAGCTCCTAGTATTTCTCAGTACCCTGGGGAGGATGTCCCTCTCGGAGAGCCCAGCAAGCTACTGAGAATATCTCACCCGCACGGCAGAGCCTGGCAAGCTACCCGTGGTGTATTTGATATGCCAAAAACAGTAACAAGTCTCACAACGGAGATGTTACTGGTGCCCGCTCAAGCAAATCGATGAGCAACGATGACAGTGATATAGTGGATACCCTAGGGAGATATTTAAGAGTCTTCACTTTAAAACTTGAAAATCTGGACATTTGAATTTTCTGGTTATTTGGAGATGACAATTTATAATATATCACATGAAAAAATATGTAAGAGGCAGAATTTAGATATCTGACACACTTTTCCTATTTTTCAGGCATTATGGAGAGTTCAATTCATTCTTGAGATTTTTCTTTAGTTTTATGTTGTGTATCAATAATTACTGAATATTTTTTCCTCCCAATTATTCTGTTAGTACTTCTAAGCCTCTTTCACATCCTGATACAAGTAGAAAGCATTAAGTATCATCTCTTAGAATATCACCATGAATGGGACTCTAGAAAAATGTTCCTGGCACTTCAGTCTCGGTTCCCTTTCCTGCTGGCTAAAAAAGACAGGTATAGAATCCATCAGAGGCACCCGGCTGGCAGAGCTCTGGAAACAGCTGGTTTGGGCCAACTGTAATCCTTGAACTATCATGAAAATATATTTCTCCACCAGCATTCTTATCCTCACAGAACTTAGTGACTTGCCTGAGTGGAAAGAAGCTGATCAGCTTTGCAGAAAGGAAGAGTTGGCATGTATTTCTGAGTGGAGTGAACAGAAACACTTGTTTGTAGGCAGTGGCAGCTGTTGTCCTTGGGGAATTTTGCTGACAGTATGAGTGTGTGGCATGATGTCACAGGAACCCTGGCTGGACCAGAACAGCATGGTATCCAAGGCAGCTGATCTGTTCACCCAGATTGAAAAGATTTCTTCTCCTGCTGCTCTCCCACCCTGTCCTTTTCCCTGCCAATCTGAGTGATAATTGTAAAGTCATGCAGTTCCTTTCAGAAATAGGCCATGGAAGCCACGGCTGGGTGTTTTCATTGCTGGCATGTTGCAATTATCACTGAGGATGGCTCTGATGACAGCATAATACATGTGGTGTTTTGTGCTAAAATAGTCAATGCCAGTGACTTAAAGAGCAAAACTTCCCCGTGATCCAAGCACAGTTTCAATAGCCCCATGATCCATGGGGGCCCCCCATTCATGATCACCTTTTTTCACTCTCAAGATAATGCCTAGAGAAAAGTCAACAGTTTTTGTCTTTGAGAAGTCCTGAAAGAGAAATTTTTTCTCTATTCAAGAAGTCTTAACAGGTGGAAAGGGGGTTCTTTATATGGAGATTGTGTCAAAGTCCAGAATTTGAATGTATCTGAATTTGAAAGGAAAGTTTTAGCTTCAGAATAGGATTTTTAAAAGTCTAAATCCAGAGTCTCTCACAGGGAACTGTGTGACTCTGGAAATTTGTAATTACTTCTCTGACTCTTCACTGTTTAAAAAATACCAGCATGGACGCATCAATTACACAGATTTGTTAGAATTACATGATGGCTAAATGAAAGTTAAATAATTAACATAAAACCAGGTCTTGTGAAAACGCTATTCAATTAGTACATTTTTGTGACTGTGTTTGCAATTATAAATATGTATTTGTTGCATATATCATTCATATTTTTAAGAAGTAAATACAATAGAAGGTAATTATTATGCTTGATTGCTAAATTTCTCTTAGTACTTAGTAAATGACATTGGGTTGAAGACATAGCTCAAAGTTCTAGAGCTAATGCTTTGCATGTAGAGGCTTTGAGTTCAGTCTCTGGCACCACACTGGTCTGGAGTCACAGCTGTAATCTCCTTGAAAATCTTGAAATGTCAATCCTAAACAAGAAGAGGATAAGTGAGAACATGATTTCCTTCTCTAGAGAAATTTATAAATTCAAACATATCTCCAAGACACCAAGAAGTTTAAGTATTTTTTGCTAGACAAGTCAAAATATGAGTTTAATTTATATTTGATGCTGACATTTTTATACCAAAGGCTATAGTTTAATATTTTATATCATTGAACCACATAAAGTTAACATTTCATGTTGTGTGACTATTTTTATTTATATAACCCTGAAACGTTTACTCAAGAAGCTTTTGTGTTATTATTACTCAACATTAAGTGCATACATTTTATTTTGAAATAGTTACAAGTCAGAGACTGCTTTTACCTTAAGTCTTCTAATGACAAGCAGTTTCAGAAGTATATTTCAAAATAGAGCATCTTAAAACAAGAACATATTAAATTATCTTGTTTACTCAATAGTTCATTTTAAAAATAAATCTTAGTCATTGGAGTCAAATCATTAAAGACACCTCTGAGGTTTATATCTTGGAGATGTCAAATTAAAAAGTCTTTACATGCCAAAAGAAGCTTGTGCTAAAATTACAAAAGATACCTTACTATGGGAAAAATATCTGCATATAATAAATCAGATATAGGATTAATACCTAAAACATCTGAAGGATTCACAAAACTCAGCAACAAATAGTCCCATGAAAATGGGAAGAAAAAACACTTCCCTGAAAAGAATAACATCATCATCATCATCATCATCATCATCATCATCCCGTTGATCGTCGAATTTCTGCAGCAGTCTCCGTAACGTCTCCATTTGTCCTAGCCCTGAGAGTTTAGAAGGCTCTCTTTACTCATCCTTCACAACGATGCCACATTGGAGGCTCTTTCAGGGTCAGGAGAATGAGACCCAGCATTCTTACTGGTTTTGGCATATGAATACACCATGGGAAGTTTGTGAGGCTCTCCCATGTGGGCAGGAAACTCTCGGTAGCTTGCCAGATTCTTCCAGAGGGAGAAGTAGGCTATAAGACGTCGCATGGCCGCAAAGTGGCCGTGCACTTCCGGGATCATATATACATGTGTGTGTGTATATATATATATATATGTGTGTGTGTGTATATGTATACACATATATATATGCATATATATGTGTATATGACCAGTGGATGTATGAAAAAGTATTCATTATCACTTATTATCAGGAAAATGTGAATCTAAATGACAGAGATATAATCACACATCAATGAGAATAGTATATATTTAAAAGATTATAAATAACTAGTGCTATCTGGTGGGAATGCAGTGAAAAAAGGCCCCTTTTCCTTTTTTTACTCTTGCTGGGAATGTTGTCTGATTCAGCACCTATGGAAACTAATAATAGAATGGTAGAGGCCAAAGAAATAGTACGGTGACTAGGGCAATTGCTTTGCTTATGGCAAACTCAAATTCAATCACTGGCACCCTATGTAGTCCCCCAAGCACTTCCAGGACTGATCCCTGTGTACAGAGACAGAAATAAGCCCTGAGCATCTCTGCTGTGGCCCCAAAACAAACTCCAGAAAGTAAGAATAGTTTCTATATAATGCCAGTTACTGGCATCTACTTTTAAAATGCAAAAGCAATAGTTCAGAAAAATATAGCACAATTATGTTATTGTAGATCTTTGTACAAAAACCAGGGTATGGGAACAATCCAAATAATTTTTGATGGATGGATAAAGAAGCTGAAGTCTATATAAACAATGGAATACAACACATCTATAAAGAAAGGTGAAGTGATGCACTTCACAGCAACTTGGATAGAAATGAAGGATTAACATGATAAGTAAAATAAGTCAGAGAGAGGAGGACAAATTATTCCATTCATCCGTGGTACATAGAGAGACAGGATAACAGACAGTATCAATGATCAGACATCACCATGGATTACAAAATCAAATTATCAAGCCGTGGGGTAAGAGAAGGGAATGAATAGGTGGAAGATTAAAAAGATTAAAAGAGATGGAAACTCTTGGACATTCTGATGGTGGTGAGGTACAGTAACTTTGTACATCAAAATAATACATGTTAACAATATTGTGCCATTTCCTTAAACTATAAAATAATACAAACAAAATTTATTTAGATAAAACAATGGAAAGTGAGTTACTACTAGGCTGAAAAAGAATTCCACCGCCATTTTCATCTATTAAGTTTTCATTAAATGTAGTCTTTTTTTATCTGCATTAAGAAGTCATGGAATTTCTGCAACTAAATTGACAGTGAGTGAAAATCCCTGTGTGCATACAAAAATTCACCTGAGAATCACAGAGCAATCTATTTCCTCTTAAATTTGATAACATCCACTCAGATAAAGATGCACGAAACACACAGTCTAGGCATGAACCAGCCCTCCAGACTAGCAGTTCTTGTAAAATGGGGAACTCATTCTATTATTAATTAATTTTCCCCTTAATGCTCTCTTACTTCTTTTTGGGGGGAGGGGTTAACAGCCAGCTATGTTCAGTCTTATCCAGGCTCTGTGCTCAGGGATCACTTCTGGTGATGCTCAGGAGACCATATATGTTGTCAGGGATCAAACCAAATTTAGCCATGTACCAACACCTTACTGTCTGTACTATCCCTGCATCACTATTTTTTAAAAAATAAATTTTATTGGATCATCATGAGATACAGTTACAAACTTACATACAATGCTTGAGCACCCGCCCCTTCACCGGTGCACTTTTTCCACCACCGTTGTTCTCAGTGTCCCAGCCCTATTTTTAACATACAGAATACTGAGGCAAAAGGAAAGAAATTCAACTTGTCCAGTCTTATCTTCTTATAGACAAATGCTTTACTACTATTTATCTATCTAATATAGATATTGTACATAGTATCTATATAAATAATAGCTTATGGAAAACAGCAGTAAAGTGATGTATGCATACACAAGGGTTTAGTTGGACTGGTAAGAGAACAATATGTAAAATTCATATGGCAAGACTCTAAATTAAGGTTAAAACCAAACTGATTAAAAATTATCCTCTCCTGAATAAAATATGGGAAATGAGGATTGGGGAGATAGTATCGTGGATAAGGTGCTTGTTGCCATTCCTGTGTGGTTACCGGCATGCCCGTGGTGACCTGAGAGTCCCCTTGGTGTGTTCAGGGCTGATCACCATGCCCCCAGCCAGCCAACAGTGATGGATGAACAAAGGAACGGGGGCCACAGGCTGGTTGGTAATCAGTGGCCATTTATTCAAGTCTCACAGCGTTAGTTATAGAGAAATCATGAGGGGTTGGGGTAGCAATTACACATAGGTGTGGTTGAACATTATCATAAACAATGAACAGATGTAAAACCCTTCCTTCACTGGAAGATCTTCTAGAAGATTAACTCAAGGACAAAATCTCATCACCTGCTATGAGATCCATCCAAGGGCAGAATTCTCCCTAAAGGTGTATTTCTTTCCTTCTTTTCTTTCTCCTAAGCCAGTATTCATTTAAACAGTCATCTTAAATTTACTTTTTAATAATATTTCTAGTCACTTTGTGTTTTTTTAAAATTTTATTAGTGAATCACCGTGAGACAAAGTTACAGACTTACACGTTTTCATGCTTACATTTCAGTCATGCAATGATCGAGTGCCCATCCTTCCACCATTGTCTAGACATTTTGTATGGACACAATAAGAGATATTTTAATCATAAAATGTGGCTCTTCTGGGAAAATCGTACTATATATATATATCAGACTATAGTCCTCAAGGTAGGTTAGTCTTTCCTAACCCCAGCAGGGTCCTTATTCAGTTACTTCTTTTGTGGTCATGACAAGGTTTCTTCCATGACTATGCTCTTAACTATACTTTTTATGGTGCTTAGCCTGTCTCTTTTCAATGCCTGGGTAGCTTACGACTTGCCCTGGATCCATCCTTTTCCCTCGGAGGACCCCTGTTTTTGGGTGATAGGAACTAAGTGTAACTTTAGTTTAAGACAAGTAAATATGACAGATGCCCAGGAGTAAATATTATTCGGAGTCAATTAACTCCCAAGTTACAGAAGCATAGCATTAACTGTCTTCCTGTGTCTATATAGAAAGGACATTGCACTAAAATAAACTACTTGAAGGACATAAAGGAAAGAGAAGAGCAATATTTTATTTACATGTACAAAATTCAGAGCCCTCAGAAGAGTTTTACTATATGAGTCACAGAGTCTGACTTGGGGATATAAGTAATTAATAGATAGGGGAAGAAGTGCACAAAGGAGAGGTCAAAAATAAATATAGAGAAATTGTGTCTGATGGAATTGGATGTGCCTCAGGAGCACTGTGAGGGGTATAACTCAATAAACCTAAGCTCCCTGCAAGGTGAGAAAGGAAAAACCATTGTAACCCAATAGTGCTTGCTTTGCATGCAGTCAACTCTGTTTCAATCTCAAGCACCCCATATGGTCACATCATGGTCCACTTCCTGTCACTCCTCCACATCATGATCTCTCTTTCTCCTTCTCTCCCTCCTTCCCTCTCTCACCTCTCTCTTTTTACGTGGAATTGGGGTCTTCTACTCCTCTTTTCCTTAACACTTCCCTCCAAAGACCAAAGAGCACCCTATTTATAGTTGATGAATATCTTCTGGTGTTACTCAGGGACCAGAGCTTGCCAGAAAGTGAAAGCACAAAAAAAGTCACTCTCGGTTCTGTTGGTTAGAGAGGAGGGTGACTTAGGTTCCATTTTTTGGTAATGTTCTACTAATTTTTGCATCTAACCAGGAGATTGCTAAGGATCCGAAATGGTATTTACTAGCTTTCGATGGCAATAAGTATTTTTATATTGCCTCTCTCAAGAATTCATAGTTGGTTTTTAATCATCCATTCCTGACTGGAATATAATCACTGCTTCTCTGAGTACACAGTTTTGCATTGCTGTTCTGTTTATTTATCCATCTCGGGAAGACAAACTGTACCTTACCTTACTTGGTAAAATAGTTCAGAATCCTATGAGCACCTCAATAATAAGAAAAAAATAACACAAAAATAAAGCACCTTATCAGGGGGTGATAAGCTCTTATGTAAAGCTTATGTTTCCATGTCAACTTTTCTCCTTTGTCTTTTCATATTCTAGTGAATAAAAAATGGAAATTAGTATTTTGAAATGTGCTATTGCTGATTTTTGCTTATATGTCTTCATTACCAAAAAACAAAAAGACACTGTTAAGAAGCCTAGTAAAGAATCTCTCTCACAATCTTACCCTTAACTATTAACATTTCAAATTTTTCAGTACATTGTTTAATATACATTGCAAACAACTGGTCATGTCTCTACTGGATGTAGTGATGCTCTTGAGAGCTTTTCCTCCCTGAATCTTGTATGCTAAATTCCAGACCTTCCAGCATGACCACTAGGCGTCAGACTTTCCCATCTCTCCTCTAACCGCAGTTTCCCCAGTAATTAACTCATTTTCTCAGAGTCATTAGCTTTTATCTAAGGGGGCTTCTTTGTCATCATATGAACATGCTCATTATGATGCAGAATCCTAGCAAATTTCAACAGGACTTATTAAATCTGACTTTTCCTCGTTATTTCAACAGAGCTCTCTATCACAAAGCCCAAGACTTAAGCCAGAAAGAGGTCAAAAGAGAAAACAATAAGTAAACATTTTACCATTCTGAGTTGAGCCAGAAAATATCACTACTTTTTATCACAGAAATGATATCTGAGATAGCTAAGATAATCATAGTGTGAACTCTGAAAACCACCCCTTACTCTGACAATAAAATGTCATAGTAATCAAAAATACAGCCTTTTGTATCTGAAATCTGTTTATAAATTGATGGAAATTTATAGGTCTGGAGCAATAGCACAGCGGGCAGTGCATTTGCCTTGCACGTGGCCAACCCGGGTTGGATTTCTCTGCCCCTCTTGGAGAGCCCGGCAAGCTACCAAGAGTATCTCACCTGCACGGCAGGGCCTGACAAGCTCCCCATGGTGTATGCCAAAAACAGTAACAACAAGTCTCACAATGGAGACGTTACTGGTGCCCGCCCAATCAAATCAATGATCAATGGGATGACGGTGACAATGATAGTGGTTTATTATCAACAAAGTATTTATTTGCTGTCCACATCTACAGGACATTGCACCTGAAGTCAGAAAAAGGTGTTTTTATTTATTCATTCATTCAACAAGTATTATTGAACATCTTCCAGTCACTGGGGATCTAGTGAGGAAGAAGCTGAAATGGGATAAATACAGCAATGGGAACATTTATGTCATAAACAGACCATTTTGATACCACACCCAGTTCCATTTTTTTGAAACTTCCTAGATTTTTAAAAAGAAGTCATATGGCTGGAATTAATATCATGATCATGTCTTCATATTTCCCTTTCTACCCATGTCACCTTTTTGGGGTACCCATGTGTCATAGTCTCAACGCTTCCTCGCTTTCTTCTTGCCTCCTGAAGACATCTTTAAGAGACAAGAAGACAGGAAAGAGTGGATGGTGCAGGTTTCTTCAAGTGCATAGGACAGAAACTAATGCAGCATCCAGGGTTTCATGCATCACATCATAGGGGATCTTGTGAAATGGATCTCAACCAACACAGTCAATAACACCAAATATAGTGCTACTTAATATTAGGAACCTGATAAATGAGAGAGATAGCTTTGTTTGGTGATCTAGTTTCCAAAAATCTACATAAAACACAGCATCCTACTAATAATGCCTCCAAGGCAGAAAACCCTCATCCTAGATTTTCTCACCTTCCTTTCCTGGAGAAAGAGGAAGAATTCCTTGGCAGACACTGACTCACCTGGGAAAATGAATCAATTGTGATTTCCCACAGCATATGGCAAGTCTTTGCAGCACTGCTCAGCTCCCAGTTCCCGAGACTCATTTAGGTCTGTTTTAATATGACACCTGCTCCTTCCCCGACCAGCCAATCACCATTAGAAGAGTATGTCTCTCCAAAGAACTGAATATTTCCCACTTTATTTTGAACTTTGCTTAATAATACTTGTAGGACTTATAAACGATGATGATTATTGTATATGCTCTAAAAGAATGAGCCATGCAATCTCCTTCTTTTCTATAGACATATTTTCTCTAAATAAAACAGAATTCCTTTTTCTTCCCTTCATTTTCACTTTGAGTTAGTGAAAAATGGCAAAATGTTTACTTAAAAAAAATTAAGACACTTTAGAAAAATTAATATTATTTGGAGGCAGGGAGATAGCACAGGAATCAGGACAGGTCACAATTCAATCCCTGGGACCACATGCACTGGTCTTCTAGCACCCCTGGAGGCCCTGAGCATAGTCAAGTGTGACCAGCAGTCCTGATGGGGTGGTACTGGTGGCACCTGACACCTCAGAGCCAAAGAATCAGAGAAAAAGACACTTTTTAAAACAAAGACAATAACAGCATGGACAGTGAACTACACTGCCAACATCTTTATAGTTCACAGATGGTGTTCATTGTTGGTTTGCGCATCTTCCTCTCTCTAAGAAATGCATACAGCAGTTCTGGGAGTCACACTTCTTTCCTTTTCCACAGCTCCTGAAGAGATCCAAGCCAATGTCAGGGCAGTGTCTCCTCACTGGCCTTGAATCCCGGTTTCTAGATAAATTGAGTTTGTCCAATTTTTATCACAGGGTCATCTGGAAAATTAAACTGGCAGCTCAACTCTAGGAATATTTCCTGAATAAGGACTTAGGTGTATTCTGCAGAGTGAGGTAAAGAAACTGCCTTTTGTGGGCACAAAAAATGGTGAGTCCTAAAGTAGGGTAAGAATTTAAAAAATGAAAGTATTTGATGCTGGTGGGGTTCCTAAGTGACTTATGTGAAGTGGAGAGGAGAGAGGCAGAAGCCTCAAGAAGGAATTTGTCGTCTTCTCTCTGCCCACCTCTGCCACCCAGGAAACTAGGAACTATGAGTATGTTTTGAGCCCTTTCTCTTCAGAAGAAAGGACAGTCAGTCTTAGACCTTATCCAGGACTTTGGGGTTCTTGTCTTTCCCTCTGAAAAGAATTCTAGGAGAACCAAAAGCCAAAAGAGATGTTTTGTTTGAAAGGGATTTTTTTATTAATTAACTTTTTATTAATCACCGACACAGTTACAAAGCTTTAGTGTTTGCGTTTTAGTCATACAATGATCGAACACCCATCCCTCCACCATTGCACATTTTCCACCACCAATGTCCCCAGTATCCCCTCATCCTCCCCCTCCCCCTACCTCTATGGCAGACAATTTCCCTCATACTCTGTCTCTACTTTGGGGCATTATGGTTTGCAATACAGATACTGAGAGGCTATCACATTTGGTCCTTTATCTATTTTGAGGAAATAGACCGGGGGAAGGAGGGGGGGAGGAGGGGTCTAACAATGCCATCAAGAGAGGAAAAAGGACTTCTAGAAGGAGGAGTCAATAATATACCGAGAAGACCCTAAATGCTCTGTGCAGTCATTTTGATCTGAGTCACTGAAGTTTCTCTAGTAAATAGCATATGCTCAAAGCAGTCCATTGGGCGGTAGCCCTAGGACACCTGTTCAGAAGGGCAGAGGGAGACAGACCTGCATGAGGGAGCCTGGAGAGCCTATACCAGGTGTTAGAGCTACAACTCAGTGGGGCTTCAGGAAATGGAAAGGGAAGAGGAAGCAAGTTTGGTCATAGTACGGGAAAAGACCTTATAAGTCACTTACTTCTAAGCTCAAGAAGAGAAAAGCAGAACCTAATTTAAAAATAAGACCTTCGGGGCTGGAGCAATAGCACAGCGGGTAGGACATTTGCCTTGCACGCTGCCTACCCGGGTTCAATTTCCAGCATCCCATATGGTTCCCTGAGCACCGCCAGGGGTGATTCCTCAGTGCAGATCCAGGAGTAACCCCTGTGAATCCCCCCCCCCAAAAAAGGAAAAATAAAATAAAATAATTAAAAATAAGACCTTCAACAATAGTAATGAGGAATGACTTTCAGCCATGGCTACAGAACAAACCTTTTTATTTGTGCAAACACATAACAACTAGATACAATTCAGCTGTTGACAGGTTCTCCTATATGAAGACATACATGCACAGGAGGGGGCAAGCCAAGCTGGTCAGCAGACATCACGGGAGCAGGAGAGGAGAAATTTCTCCTGGCTCTCAGATCTGAAGGGATGTCCTTATTAGGGGACAGCACAAGGTTTTCTAACCTGAGGGAAGGTCACTTTCCCCTCAAATAATCAGAGTGTTCTACACGCTGGACCATGCAGGGCCCCAAGCACAGTTAGCAGATGGAGCAGAGGGGGCAGGAGGGCCTTTTGGAAAATACAGGCTTATTTCAGTAATTTGGTATTTTTACCATAAAACATTTATAAGCTTGAATTCACACCCATCCCAACTTAGAGAGGCAGGCAAGCCGAGTTCTCTGTGCTGGCAAAAAGCACAGCGTTGATGCCATTTCCTTAAGGGGTTCTGAAATATTCTTGTTCTAATGGGCTTGGGGCGAAAATAAAAATTCCTGAACATTTCCCAAGTAGTCACATTCTGTTGCATATTATCAAATGTGTATCCATTTCTAATTTTTCTTTCCTCTCTCACAATATTTCAATATTATTCTCTTCCTTCATTGTGATAGATGTCCCAAAAACATGATATCTTTTCTATTCGTCCAGCAAGTACTCATTCACTTTAACAGGCTGGCGAATTTACAGGCAACCACAGCAAGCAATTATCCCTGAAGTACTCATTTCCACACAGTGAGTGTTGTCAAAAGAAAACCTAAAGCAAAGCAGCAATCCTTGCAAGCCTCCAAGGACAAACCCTTGCCCCTAGGTGAAAGAACTTCCCTGCTTTACAGTCATGGGGCCGTACATGTGACAAACAGAATACAGGACACAAAACAAGTTTGCTCTCAGTGGGCAATAGCACGGAGGGTAGATGGACTTGCTGCCCTTCTCTCCTGTATACATGCTGGAGATCAACAGCCATACAGCTAGTAATGAGTCGGGGCTGGGGAGTCGGTGCACGGGCTTATTGATGAACTCATGGTAAGGGGACAGATATAGTACTGGGGCTAAGGCACATGCATTGTAAGTGGCCAACCCTGCACCACAAGTTCCCTGGATCACTGCCTGGAGCAATTCCCAGCACTACTGGTGTGACCCAAATAAAAAGGGATTCAGTGAGTGAGAGACTGAGAATGGAATAGAAAAAGCTTAGTAGGGAAATAGGATGCTTACAGAGAAGGAGCAAGCAGGCCTTTAATCCAAAGTGTGAAATATTTTTTATTCCAAGCAAGGAGTTGTCTTTTACACTGGTTTATGTATATCTCTTGGATATAATCCCCCACCTGATGGCTTGGGAATGCGACTCAGGTTTGGGAATCAGGTTGGGGTAGTTCCCTCTTATCATTCAGATGCTACCTGCACCCTACTGTTAAGTATTTTCCTGAGTTGCTGGAAGTATCTGGGGCTTGCCCATAAGAATAGAAATGTGCTTCTTGAAAAGGAAAATGTGGGGCATTGTAGTTGCCTGAGAGATTTACAACTCACATATCCAGGTGGATCCTGATTTTCTGCATGGTTTGTACATGGGAATAAGAAATCTGTTGAACATGCTATTTAGAGGAAGTGTATTCGCTCTTAGTCTCAGAATGCAGGTTCTACCCTCTAATACATACCAAATTGTATGTGCTCTTTGTGTAATCTGGAGGAGGACTTAAAAAAATAAGTGTGGTTCATAGTTTTCTGGATAAATACAATTGATTCTTTGAAAACATGAGTTTGATCTGCAAGTAAGTTGTGAATTTTTTTCAGTAAACACAGTATTGTACTGTGAATGCATTTGCTTTTTATGATTTTACTATTTTCTTTAGCTCATTTATTGTTAGACTATTTCTATGCCCCTCTCGGAGAGCCTGGAAAGCTACCTAGAGTATCCCGCCCTCACGGCAGAACCTGGCAAACTACCCATGGTGTATTCGATATGCCAAAAACAATAACAACAAGTCTCACAATGGAGACATCACTGGTACCAGCTCAAGCAAATCAATGAGCAACGGGATGACAGTGACAATGATGCAGTGATACAGCATGTAACACATGCAAAGTATATGAAATATGTTTTAATGAATGTTTTTGTTATTGATAAGGCTGCCAGCCAATCACTATCTCTTAAGAGTCACATTTGGGGGCCCTCAAAATTATACATAGATTTGGAACTATGAGGTATTCTGTTCTGAAAAGCAAGGCCTCAGAAAGGATGCTAACTTGGTGTGAGTGTTGACTTTTCAGCTCAATGTTTTAAATTGAAAGAATTGACCCATTTATTCCCTGGTCAAAGGAAGTCAATGGTGACTTCCTAGCAACTTCTTGATCTCTTGGGTTTTCCAATTAATGCTGAAGAATGTCACTGCTTTTTACTGTGCTGTGTGGATATACTCATTCTTGTTGCTGGTGCTGGTTCATTTTAAGAATGATGCAAAGTGAAAGAAACAGATGCCAAAGTTTCGAACTTAAAATGAGTTGGACCAACACTTACTGAGTGGCCACTGCATACAGGCCTCTACACCACAGAAAAGGGCATTTTTTATGAAGCCAATTATTAAAATGTCTGACAAGTACTTGTTGAATATCATTTAGCATCAGAGACCCAACAATGAAGAAAGTGATGTGGGATAAGTACACCAGTGGGGTGGTTTGTGTAATAACAAGACCACTCTGATATCATATCCAATTGCAGGCTGATCCCTCTTGTCCTAGAAGAGGCTATATGACTGTGGTTAAAACCATGGCAACATTTACCTGCCTAAGTGACTCTCCCCTTGCTACCTATGTCACCTTCTTTGAGCACTTTAGTATCGTCTAGTCTCAGCACTACCTCATTTCCTTTTCTCTCTCCTGACAGCATCTCTGAGAGGAAAAAAGAGACAAATAACATCATCATTTCAGACATGGGGGAACAGAACAGAGAAAAGTGGGAGAATTTTTCTCAAATAGCATAGAAGGACAAAAGGCACAGTAGCACACTGGGTTCCATGAACTACATCATCATGGTTTCATCAAAATGGTTTTCAAACAAGACACAGATAATAACAGCAATCAATGCCTTTCTAGTCTGTCATCTGTGCCATGTTAGCAAAATAGCAATTATGTGGGATGGAAGGTGAAAGATAATCAGGTTAATAAAACAGTTGATCCATCAGAAGTAATCTGTTGGGGATTTTTATGTAAAGGATTTTTGGATAAAGGTGTTTGAGCTAAACTTAAGAGAAAGCAGAAAGCTCCCACCAAAATCCCTCCCATTCAAGTCTGATAATTGGTCAAACCAACAGGATAAAATGTCTTCAACAATGTGAATTAATTTCTATTTGAAACCTTGTTGTTGAGCTTCTTCTTGCCTTTGCTGATCTTGCAGATTATAAAAAGCAGCTTTAACTTGGAAAGTTAGATACGCCTAAGAGTCATTTCTGAGGACTGTGCTCTTTGTGTATGGGTGAGAGAAGCCACATGTTCAGAACCAGCCCATGTTTCCTCATGACTGAACTGTTTCTATGGCTCAAGAAGCACAGAGCTGCTGAACAAATGTGTCCTTGCTGCCTCCGGCCATCGCTGCCCTGTCCATCTGCCAAGATTGCTTGTACAGACTGGAAAGTACACAGTGCTTCCAGCCCTTCAGCCTTCCTGGTGGCCTCACTGTCATTTGTCTTTTGGAATAAGACCCTGAGGCTCCTTGGGAGGCCCCTTGCAGACCTTGTTAGGGAGACAGTTCTCAGATGCAGGACATTGCACCGAGTGGACCCCTCCTCTTTAACACACTGACTATTTGATCCAAACTTCTTAGGATCCACAACAATAGTATAGAGGGAACTAGATGGGTTTCCTGGAGGTAAATTGTGTATGTGTACCTTCCTTCCTTCCTTCCTTCCTTCCTTCCTTCCTTCCTTCCTTCCTTCCTTCCTTCCTTCCTTCCTTCCTTCCTTCCTTCCTTCCTTCCTTCCTTCCTTCCTTCCTTCCTTCCTTCCTTTCTTTCTTTCTTTCTTTCTTTCTTTCTTTCTTTCTTTCTTTCTTTCTTTCTCTCTCTCTCTCCCTTCCTTCCTTCCTTCCTTCCTTCCTTCCTTCCTTCCTTCCTTCCTTCCTTCCTTCCTTCCTTCCTTCCTTTCTTTCTTTCTTTCTTTCTTTCTTTCTTTCTTTCTTTCTTCCTTTCCTGGTATGTATAATTTAATAAATTTAAAATTATTATATAAGACTTATTTCTTTTAATAATATACAATTTGATCTCTTCAAATTACACAAACCATATTGCTTTTATCATCTAAACTTCAATACCTCTAATGCATAGTCTATATGAACCCCTTTCTCCTTCCCTCAAAATTTCTTCTCTGGCAATTCTTCTGCATTCAGAATCTACGCAGTTGTTTTGTCCGACTTCATTCCCTTGATTTCACTGCTTTGGTATGTTGCCAGGAATCACATCACGCCTGACTGTGAGGGTCTGAATGGAACCTAGGGCCTTATGCATGTGAGTGTGTTCTACCACTGTGCCACACTCCCAGGCTATTTTCTTGCTTCTCTATACAACATGTATGAGTGAGATTATCTGATATCTTTTCTTCTCACTTATTTTTATTAGTATGATGATTCTACCATGTGATCCAGTGATCAAATCCCTTTCTTCCAATGTATTAAAGCATGAAAAAACAATAATTTGAAAATATACAAGCATGCCTATGTTTTTTTCAACACTGTTTACTATATCAAAGATAAAGAAACAGTTGGAGAGTCTGACAACAGGTAAATAAATAATGTATAAATAATGTGTGATTTATAAATAGCCAATGGTTAGCAACACGAAAACATGGAAATATTACCGTTTGCTGTAGCACTGTAGTCCCGTTGTTCATAAATTTGCTCGAGCGGGCACCAGTAACATTGTTGGTTATCATTGGTTTGTCCTTTCTCCCCTTGCCACTAGGAGCTTAGGTATATCAGTCACGCCCTTCAAAGTGCTCCCATTCCTTTGTTTATCTGTAACCACTTCTATCAGTTTATCTGCTCTTCCTCTAATCAAACTCTTAATTTGTAAGGTCAGACCTTGCTAGGACAAGTGTACTTGTAAGTTAATATTGTCTTTCTCCTCTTTTATGTCTTTTGAATAGTTTACCTTAAAACAATATCTTTTTTGTATGGACAAAGAAAGACATTTATTAATATGCTTTGGTAACATGGGATTTAATTGGCTTCAAATATTATTCATTCCCAGGCATCTGCTTTCTTGACTTAAGCCTCAGATGGCCTTACTTCCTAGCACCCCCGAAAGCAGGGTGCCAACAGGGGACGAGATGGACCCAGGGCAAGCGGTGAGTTATGTGCTACCCTGGCATCGAGATGGGCCTGGCCAAAGCGCCTAATGCTTAACTATATGTTAAGAGCTTGGTCTTGGGCTTGTCATGTCATGATCGAGGGCCCTGCTAGGGCTAGGAAAGACTAATCTGGCCTGAGCGCTGTAGTCTGAGATCGAGGTGACCCCCAGAGAGCAATTCTTTAAGCTTAATGTGTCTCTTGCTATGTCCTTACAAAATGATTTATAATATAAATACTTATATGTTAGTCGGACAAAGAGAGGAGAAACACACCCATGGAATTCCCCATGGAATTCCGCTCTTGGGCGGATGTCATGCTGAGAGATTCTGTCCTAGTGAAAGCATCTCCTAGTGAAAGGGATAGAACTTTACCCCCTATGGATTGTAACCACACCTCTGTGTAAGCCCCAGCCTGCGGCATCCAGAGCGGATGTGGGAGATTTAAAGTAGCTGTATGAGGGGGCTGGGGAGAGTTGCAGTGGAAGCAGAGAGAGAGAATGAAGTAGCAGAGAGAGAGAATGAAATAGCATGGGGGAGAAAGAAGCAAGAGGAGAATCAGAGGAGAGTGTATAGAGGGAAGATTGGAATAAACTGCAAGTGAGACCAACCATCTTGGCTCCATCCCTTCCCTCACCCGCGCGTTCCTTTTTTCTTTTATTTTTGTGTTTTTGACACATAACATCTCCATTATGAGACTTGTTGTTACTGTTTTTGGCATATTGAATACACCACGGTAGCTTGCCAGGCTCTGCCATGTGGGCGGGATACTCTTGGTATCTTGCCAGGCTGTCTGAGAGGGACAGACGAATAGAACCCGGTTGGCCGCATGCAAGGCAAATCCCTACCACTGCGCTATTGCTCCAGTGTGAAATGGACTAGAGGAGGTTATGCTTATTTTTTAATCTTTCTTCGTTTTTTCTTTCTTTCTTCCTTTTTTTTTAACAAGATCAGAAATCAAAAACACAGTGAAGATCCACCAGAAAGCCTGAAAAGTTTTGTCAGAGAATTGGTTGCCAAAAAAATACCATTGTTGACCAACAAATATATGTTTAGATGAGCAAACAACTTCTGGGAAAGGATCAAGCAGTATGGAACTGAATCCAGTTTATTAAAACATGAAAATCACCTTTCATTTGAACACCTAAGCAAGGGCTTTGTAAGGGAGAATAATTGAAATGACATAGAAGTTAGGTTTTCGAGATGCCTCTCCTCTAAAGCAATCACACCCTCTTCCCCCTCCTCCTTAAACTCCTGCAATTCCAGCATTCAACATATGGTCCTTCCTAATCTCACTTTTCTAGGTCCTCCTTTAACATGCGAACACAACCACAAGGAGTCCCTTTAACTTCCAAATGTCTTGCCAGTCATGGACCTTTTTACCTCACATTCAGTCTTAGTTCATCTAAGACATAAGTTTAGAAGTTAGAAGTGACAGATAGTTAAGATGACCTGGGAATAAAATGAATAAAGGGGAACAAAGAGGACCAGCAAGGTAGCAGAGAATAACCTTCCTGCTCTGGATAGAGCAGTGCATGCTAAACTAGGCACAAATCTGGTTCCCCAAAGCTAACAATATTTCCTTTTGAGTGCCAGAGTGATAATATACTGGGCAAATTGCTTGCTTTGCACACGACTGACCCAGGTTTGATCCCCAGTACTCCATGCGGTCCCCCAAGCCTGCCAGAAGAATCCCTGAGCACAGAGTCAGGAGCAAGCCCTGAGCACTGCTGGCTGCTGGGTGTAGCTCAAAATAACAACAAAATCAACAACAACAAAAACTCCAATATCTCTCTTTGAAAGCAGAGTCTTTGTGTCACAGCATATCTTTGTCTGTTAAATTCTGGCATTTCCTTTACATGTCTACAGGTCATTATTAGAAGGTAGAATCATCTTGAAAAATTGGTATTAAGATAATGTCTGTGTCCTATGCTTGTGGGGTGGAGGGAGGGGAGTGACTTCCCTACAGCACCTGAAATTAATTTTTATCAAGCTCTGCAAGAGTTAATTTTCTATAAATAAAAATGCCAAGCAATGTTACTTACCAGAGTCTTCACCATAAATGTCCTATGTGAAATCTGACCCCTGCTTGACACCTCAGCTATTTTAAAGCTACCCGTACAAATTCCTCAGCCCTGCTAATCTGTAAAGGCTAAAATGTCCTTGCTTCTAGGCTTTGTGGGACTCTCCTGACAAGGAAAGTCGGTGTCAGGGAATAATTAGGTTCTGTTTGAGAGGGGGAGGGAAATGTCAAGAGCTTATTATTTCTGGTCACCTTAGTAGACATTCATATCAAAATGCTGCAGAAAATAACACAGACATGCAGAGTATTCTAGCCAATGAGAATAATTGTATTGGCTAAAGAGCAATGAGCTCATTCTTTTTCAAAGCATCTAGCTGTTTAGTTTTAGATCACGGACCCTAAATGAAACAAAACACACTAGATTAATTTATCCATGGGGAAACTAGCAAAAAGGTATTGCATAAACAAATGGATTATTCTCTGACATAGGTGAAACATTTACTTGGATGACCTCATTCACTCCACCCTTTGACAGAAATGTTAAAGACCTTAATATATACTTCACCCTATCTCTCTTACCCTATCCCCAGAAATATCCAAATATAAAACCACTAAGAAGATATTTATAGCAGATGTAATTTTTGTAGAATGAAAACTGGTTTGTTAATTCACATTCCCCTTGCACAGAAAACGATGCTCAAAAGAAATCATTATTTTTTTTCCTCTGACAGGTGCAGATAATTGAGTACTTTCAGACTAAATCTCAAGGTGATCAGCTCTTAGATAAATTAAATGCAAATTAATTAAATGTTGAAATTTTAATTTTTACATAAAAACTATGGTTGTGGGAGTATGAGGAGAGAAAACTCTAAGAAATCTTAGCAAAACAAAAAGTGTGAAGCATAGATGCCTATGAATGGCAAGGCAGGCTCTTACTCCACATGGCGCACCATATTAATTACAGTTAATTACATATTAACGACTTACCTGATCGACTGGCAGGTGAGGCTGTCTGTGAGGCTGTATGCTCTGTTTCATTACACTGCCCTACTGGGAGCAGCAGCTTGTATAACCAACAGGTGAGGGTTGAAGTGCATCAGTTAAGAAACTGGAAGAACATTGAATTATATCTCTTAGGTTTGGTTTGATGTCTTTTCTCATTTCCACTATGTGAAAATTTTACTATGTGACAAATTACCTACTCTTTATTTCAGTTTATTTTTTCTTGGGGAGGGGGATTCACACCCTGCAGTGCTCGGGGTTACTCCAGGTTCGCACTCAGGAATTACTCTTTGTGGTCCTTAGGGTACCATATGGTCACCTGAATGTTAGCAGGAATGATCTGTGAGCACAAAACCAGGAGTAAGCTTTCAGCACTGCTTGGTGTGACCAAAAATGACAAAAAGCAAACCAAAAAAATGACTTCAAGCTAACATATATGTGTATAACCCTAATGTGTATATAATATCTATAATTATATCATATAATTTTAGGTGGTACACCCAGCTGTACTCAGGGGTTACTCCCAGTGGTGCACTCAGGAATTACCCTTGGCAGTGCTCGGAGGACCATCTGGGTTTACAGTGATCCAACCTGGGTGGGCTATGTGCAAGGCAAACACCCTACCCACTATACTATTGCTCCAGCTTGAATATATAACTTTCTTTTTTGGCATTTTGGGCCACACCGGTGATGCACAGGGGTTACTCCTGGCTCTGTACTCAGGAATTACTCCTGGCGGTGCTCAGGGGACCATATGGGATGCCGGGAATCAAACCCGGGTTGACTGTGTACAAGGCAAACACCCTACCTGTTGTGCTATCACTCCAGTCCCTAAACATATACATTTTTTAACAAATAAAAAAATACTTGGTTTCATTGAAAAAAAATAGCTAACAACACTTACCTCAAAGGCAAGAGGTAGTCATGAGATTACAACATGAATATTGGGTAATATTATGAAGGCTTTACTGCATTCTTTCCATTGTGTAAACACGCTGTGGTTTTTTATATAAATAAAGAATTTTACTAATACTCTCTCTTTCCTTCTCCCCCAATTATCCCTGGCACAGCTGACTCCTTGGTCAGAATCATAGCTTCTGATTTTTACGAAGTTATACATAGAGAAACCCAGAGAAGGAGAGGTCAAATGATTTGTTCAAGGTCACTACCAGCAGAATTGGATTTAGAAACAACAGTTCCTTGATTCTCCAGGCACCCAGCCAATCTGCCTCTCCCCACTTTAGGGAGAATGGCAAATACCTTTATTGGAATTAGTTTTTGTCTGAGTCTTCAGTCTGTGTGCAGAGTGTCCATGAATTGTGTATCTCAGCCCCGTTGCTGAATGCAGCTGCTTACTATTTCTAGCAGGCAATTCCATGCTCCTCAGGAGTAAGGCGCCCACACGCCCCAAGTCTGGCTTCAGAAGCAAATCCCAGGTGTTGTACATGTGTGTGCATGTGTGCATGTGTGTGTGTGCACAAGTGTGTGTGTATCCTCCTGATATGTGCTTTAGGAGGCTAATCTTGAGAGCCCCTGAAAGGGCAGCATCTCTATATCTGATGCAATGCTAGGGAACAAATGGTTCAGATCACATTCTCTTTCCCTAACTCCTTTGTGCTGACCTGCCTTTGTAGGGGGCCCAACAAGGAGGCTTCAAAAGGGAGTCTTTGGCTACAAAGAATCTCACTTGTCACTCACTCTACTGCAATCTATTCAGTGCACTGAACCTTTCCTAGGTGGCACACAGTGACTCACCTAGACGCTCTAACTGGGAATTTTTAAGTAAAATATGCTTTAGAAGATAAAAGTATGTGAAGTTAGAGTTTCAGTGTGGGGTCAAAACTATTTGGGTACTGATCTCCAAGATTTTCCATTAGAATTTGACATTCACATGATAGTCAAAATTTGGACTCCTCTTATTTCCACTCCCATTGAGCCACCATTGGCTGCCCAGTGGCTATTAATTTCTTTTCTTTTCTTTTCTTTTCTTTTCTTTTTTTTTGCTTTTTGGGTCACACCCAGCAATGCACAGGGGTTACTCCTGACTCATGCACTCAGGAATTACTCCTGGTGGTGCTGGGGAGACCACATGGGATGCCGGGGATTGAACCCAGGTCGGCCGAGTGCAAGGCAAACGCCCTACCCACTGTTCTATCGCTCCGGCCCCGTGGCTGTTCATTCTACTGTCACCTGAGTTCTGGACTCTCCTGTGAGTAGAGTTCTCCTCCTTCCCCAGTCCTCTGAGCCACGGCCAAAGGTTGTTTAAGGTACCCCCAAATTAACTCAAATCCCATACAAGGTGAATTGTTGCTTTTTCACACCCCCAATGAGTTTGTGAAAATATTCCACACAAAAATAGCCTAATGTTTGCTGTGTGAGACTGAAGAGTTTCCGTGCACTTGGCCCCAGATTGTTTCCTCTGGTTTTCTCCTTGCTTACAAGATGTCATCAGTCATTTCTGGATCTTTCCAAAGAATCCGTCGAGGTGATTTCTAAGGGATTTTTAAAAGAATATCTCATAAAAATTCACAATAGTTATGCTGGGAACGTTTGCTGAAAACTGAAGACCAGGGGGCTGGAGCGATAGCCTAGTGGGTAGGACAATTGCCTTGCACGTGGCTGACCCAGGTTCCATTTCCCAGCATCCCATATGGTCCCCCAAGCACCACCAGGAGTAATTCCTGAGTTCATGAGCCAGGAGTAACCCCTGTGCATCACCCGGGTGACCCAAAAAGTAAAAAATAAAAATAAAAAAAAACAAGCAACAAAACTGAAGAAAACCAGTTCTCTCTCTCCTCCTTGCTCGATTTGGACAGGCAAATAAATAAATAAATAAATAAATAAATAAATAAATAAATAAATAAATAAAAACACTCTATTGGAGGATGAACTTTAGGATGGATGGTGGGACATACAACTCACCACTGTTTTCTCCAAGAGTTTGGATTGAGGAGCAGTCATAGAGACTGGCACCAAATGAATCTTGAATGGGATAAGTCCCACTAGAGGGTAAACTCCAAACCTTAGAGAATCTGTCCTGTAGGCTCGTTTCCGAAGAGTCTGCCCAACATAGGAGGCGTCAAGGGGTGTTAGCCCACAAGTTAACCTCGACAAGTCCTCAGCTTCAAAACGAACTTATTAAAAAGAAAAATTACAGAGCCAGGAAATGTCATCTGAGTATTGTAACCTTTCCAAGTGTCTTGTCTGGTCTACCTTCAGGATTACTAAGTGTTGGAGAATTCTGTCCACTTAATAAGTTAGGAGGTGCAGGGCTTAAGAGCATTTGGGATAGTCTACTTTCTGGCCTAACACATTTATTCATTCAACCCTTTTCATGCGGTATGTGAGATAATGGGAATATACACATGAATAAAAGACTTTAAGAGAGTAAATGTATATACATAAGTATTTATAAAATTTTGTCGGAGAACCTGGAGCGGTAGCACAGCAGTAGAGCGTTCGCCTTTCAAGCGGCCAACGAGGAATCACGTGTTCAATTGCTCCGCTCCTCTTGGAGAGGCTGGCAAGCTACTGAGAGTATCGAGCCCACATGGTAGAGCCTGGCAAGCTACCCGTGGCATATTTGATATGCCAAAAACAGTAACAACAAGTCTCACAATGAGAGACGTTACTGGTGCCCACTCGAGCAAATCAATGAGCAGCGGGATGATAGTGTGGGAGAACCAGGGGTTTGTATAGTGGTTAGGGCCCCATGCATGACCTTAACACTTTTGGTGGTCCCTAGTACCATAGGACCTGACCAGAACCATATTTTTGGTCCTCACATCTGTCAGGTTGACTTAGAATCAACAGAAGTGGCCTCTGGGCCATTGAACACAACTTGGGGACCCTCTCACTAATAAAATAAAATAAAATGAGAAATAAAATGTGTCATAAGGCAAAAGTAAATAATAAGCAACATTATATAGCACCTTATAGTCTCAGCAAGGCGTGTGTGTATGTATGCATGTATGTATGTGTGTGTGTATGTGTGTATCCACAACCTGGGATGAGTTTATGTGTGTATTTTACTGTGTGAAACATAGATAACGTATTTTTTAGAGTTCAGTGAATCAAGTACACTGACATTACTGCAAAATTATTGCTATCATACATTTCCAGAATTTTATCAACTCCGAAACTGAGACTCTGTATCTATTAAATGATAATTCTCATTCCCTCCTCCGCCCAACCCCTGGGGACCATCATCAGCATGTTGACTTTCTGTCTCAATGAATTTGACTGCTGCGCCAGAGGTGTATCCTCTAAATGGAATCCTTCAAATTTTATATGCATTGAAATTGTGTTAACCCATCTAAATCCTAATATCAGCTCTATAAAGTGAACAAAGTCATTATCCCCATTTTACAGAGATGAAGGCTGACATAAACATAGACGACATGAGAAGAAAGTAAATTCAGGAAGCTAAGAGAAAGGAGAGGTCTCCCTTAATTTAATTCTTTCTTCTCAGATGTTCAGAGCTCTTAAAAGGAAGCAAACATTCTTTGGGTTGGAAGCTCCTTTATCCTCTCACCAACCAGCCCATCTCCATTTTTACAGAACTGGATGTGCTGAATGAGTTACGTGTCCATATCTTTCCTCCCATTCCAAACCTAGCATAGCCTGTTTAGTGGAACTGGTAACCGGGGCAGAATTGGAGGCAGAGGATTAACCCATCACAAAGAGATGTTCTATTTTGGGCAGGCTGTGAGCACAGATGCCTTGCACCTGCTCAGTGCAGAGGCCACAGAGGCCCACGCCACCTGAAGAGAGGACTCTCAGAGGCAGTAGCCTCTGTGGCGCCTTAGGTGTGTCCAAAGGAGACTTGCCCAAGCCTACAGAATCTCTTAGGGGCCTTTCTGAAAAACTCAGCTTCTTACCCAGCTTATGTTTAGAATCTGCAGAAGCCGCTTCCGGTACCCCACTTTCTACTCCTCACTGTTCACATCTTGCCTCTCATCCCTTTTTTAAAAAAATTATTTTATTGAATCACCATGTGGAAAGTTACAAAGTTCTCAAGCTTATGTCTCAGTTATACAATTCTCAAACACCCATCCTTTCACCAGTGCCCATATTCCACCACAAAGAAAAAACAACCCCAGTATACCTCCCACCCCCCACTCCCACCTGCATAACTGATAAATTTTACTTCATTTTCTCTTTACCTTGATTACATTCCATATTTCAACACAAAACTCACTATTGTTGTTGGAGTTTCAACACAGAACTCACTATTCTTGTTGGAGTTTATCCCCCCAAAATACAGCCCTATTGACAAGGAAACATTTGATAATTAGTTTTCCACTGATGAGAATAAGGAGATATAAAGTCACGTGGCCACTACCGCGCAGTTTAGGATTTCTGTATTTTAGTAATTAAGTCCAGGGAGATTTAAGTTGGAAATTGCATCATTTCCCTTCCTGGGGCAGCATGGAGCAAAAGCTTAGTTCACAATCTGGAGACATGGCTGCAAGCACTTGCTGGGACCAGAAGTAATGTAGCTGGCTCTGGATCTTGGTCATTCAGTAGCAAAGCAGCCGTGCAAAAGCATAGCCACCTGGGTGGAATCTCGGCCGAGTGCGAGCCGGTATCAACCTCAGCCCGAGACTGTTCCTTGCCTCTCATCCTTGTCACTAGGTTTTCTCCTATTCCCACTATCAGAGCCCACCTCCCCCTACTCCTCTAGGCTACAAGGTGTGGCAGAGGGCCAGGTGCAACCTACCATCCTAGCCTCTATATTAGAAAAAGGAAATCAATTCACTGTTAACCTGACAAGCACGGTCTCTTTTCAAGGCATTGAGGTGGCAGAAGGGCTTTAAAAAAAAGGAAAAAAGAAAAGCTAAGCAGCATTTCTGTGCTTTAAACTGGCTGTGCCCTGCCTTGCTGTCTCCACCCTCTGGGAAGCTTTTGTCCATTCCATGCAAAATCAGTTTGCATTGAAGCCCAATGATACCTTCAGGGGTTACACATCCAAGGCAAAAACTGCAGTCTATTACCTTGGGTATCTGACACCCGGTTATACTTTAGAGAACATTTACTGCAGCAATTTTAAAGTTGGTTTAAAAACCTTGATGGCAAGTAACAGGAATCCTTGAGCATACATCCTTGTAGCAAAGGTTGTCCAAATGTTTCTAAGCACACATCCATATTTATCATCCTGAATAAAGTACTGGTATCTATTTTATGTAATGAGGCATAAGAATTTTCTTGACAAAACAATTCTATTACTTAAAGACAATTTCACTTGAAATAAACAGTGACCCCCAACTCACCTTTCATTTACCACAGGGGGAATATCTGGTAGGTCCCAAGTGGGAGTCTAGTGCCTGTATTTCTCCATAGAAGAGGTCTCTCTCGGTTCTATCCCCAAATAATAAAGACAATGCCTAATGCTTCATCTTGACCAACAAAGATTATTGCCAAGAATAACCTGGCATCAAAAGGCACATGAAAAAGTGCTCTACATCACTAATCATCAGGGAAATGCAGATCAAAACAACCACGAGATACCACCTCACACCACAGAGACTAGCACACATCCAAAAGAACAAAAGCAACCACTGTTGGAGAGGATGTGGGGAGAAAGGGACCCTTCTTCACTGCTGGTGGGAATGCCGACTGGTTCAGCCCTTCTGGAAAACAATTTGGACGACTCTCAAAAAATTAGATATTGAATTCCCATTTGACCCAGCAATACCACTGCTGGGAATATATCCCAGAGAGGCAAAAAAGTACAATCGAAACAACATCTGCACATGTATGTTCATCGCAGCACTGTTTACAATAGCCAGAATCTGGAAAAAACCCGAATGCCCCAGAACGGATGACTGGTTGAGGAAACTTTGGTACATCTATACAATGGAATACTATGCAGCTGTTAGAAAAAAGGAGGTCAAGAATTTTGTAGTTAATACATTGTAGTCGAAGGCCATGTGGGGGAAGGGAGTTGCGGGCTGAATGAGGGCTAGAGACTGAGCACAGCGGCCACTCAACACCTTTATTGCAAACCACAACAGCTAATTAGAGAGAGAAAACAGAAGGGAATGCCTTGCCACAGTGGCAGGGTGGGGTGGGGGGGAGATGGGTTTGGGGAGGGTGGGAGGGACACTGGGTTTACGGGTGGTGGAGAATGGGCACTGGTGAAGGGATGGGTTCCCAAACTTTGTATGAGGGAAGTATAAGCACAAAAGTGTATAAATCTGTAACTGTACCCTCACGGTGATTCTCTAATTAAAAATAAATAAATTTAAAAAAAAAAAAAGAGTAACCCCTGAGCATCGCCGGTATGGCCCCAAAAAACAAGATCAGAATAAAAGTAATGTACTATTTGATGGCACAAATATCTAATATTAACTATATTCTTCATTGTCTCCCTAAGTAACATTATCTGTAACATGAAGGTTTTTTAAACTGATTTATAAATTTCCTTGTGATTTACTATCAAAAAAAAAAAGAGTTTGTATTGGAGAGAAATACATTTAAATAAAAATAAACGCAACTGGGATGGAAAAAAAAAAGAATTTTGTAGTTAAGTGGATGGGCATGAAAAGTTTCATGCTGAGTGAAATGAGTCAGAAAGAGAGAGACAGACATAGAAAGATTGCACTCATCTATGGTATATAGAATAACAGAGTGGGAGACTAACACCCAAGAACTGTAGAAATAAGTACCAGGAGGTTGACTCCATGGCTTCGAGGCTGGCCTCACGTTCCGGGGAAAGGTCAACTCAGAGAAGCGATCACCAACTACATTGTAGTCGAAGGCCATGTGGGGGAAGGGAGTTGCGGGCTGAATGAGGGCTAGAGACTGAGCACAGTGGCCACTCAACACCTTTATTGCAAACCACAACAGCTAATTAGAGAGAGAAAACAGAAGGGAATGCCTTGCCACAGTGGCAGGGTGGGGTGGGGGGGAGATGGGATTGGGGAGGGTGGGAGGGACACTGGGTTTACGGGAGGTGGAGAATGGGCACTGGTGAAGGGATGGGTTCCCAAACTTTGTATGAGGGAAGTATAAGCACAAAAGTGTATAAATCTGTAACTGTACCCTCACGGTGATTCTCTAATTAAAAATAAATAAATAAAAAAAATTACATATACAAAAAAAATTACATATACAAAAAATAAATAAATAAATAAATAAATAAATAAATAAAAATGTATAATAATAAAAAAAATAAAACTACCTCTTACAACCTCAAAAAAAAATCTTCTTGAGGACAAAAAAAAAAGATAATACATCTTTGTGCATTTACAGCTTTTTTTTACTCCTGATCCAATTATTTTAGGCTGTGAAAATGTATATATAAAAAAAAAAGAATAACCTGGCATCAGGGAATTCAAACACTTTGCTTTTGAGCTCTTGCATTCCAGTAGAAACTATGTTGGAGCTGGCATAAAAAGTTAGAGCAAGCTAAAGGCTGCAAATGTAATCCATCTCGGTTGGAATTAAAGCCTGTCTCGAAAATGTGTGCAATGTATAAACCTTGGTAGCAACTTTCTTTACAAATACATGCAAAGTGCTAAATCCTTTTGCATTATAACTTGAATTTTTTGCTTTACACTTTTAAATTCCTAATAATTACCTAAATGCTCTAGTTGTACCTAGTTCTTTAGAAAAGTCTGGCGTTCGTGCCTATGCATAATAAGTAAATGTGCCAACTTTTTAAAGCAGAGGATGTCTATGTCGCACTTAAAGTATCTCAAAGAATCTCACATTGTACTGAACATCGTATATCCTTAACTGAGCTTTAGTTATGGTTTCCTAAAGAAGTCTCAGACTCCACCTGGATCTATGAAGGCTTCTGATGAGTATCACATAGACGATGAAAATAACAATGGCCATAATATTACTATTTATGGAGAATGTCTCTGAACTAGATGCAACACTGGTGTTTAATCTTCATAGCATCCGTGAAATATTATATTTAATTTATATTATTTATATTCTTTAATGTGGATTATATTTAAGCTCTCACCACCCCCATTCTCCAGAAGAAAACACAAATATTTAAATTCAGAGGACTGGAGCAATAATACAACGAATAAGGTGCTTGTTGGGCATGTAGTCAATTCCTGGCACCCCATTTTGTCCCATGATCCTTCCAGGAGTGATCTCTGAGTCCAGACCCAGAAGTAAGCCTTGAGCACTTCTGGGTGTGGCTCCAAACAATTGTGTGTGTGCAAATCAGGAAGGAACACAAGGTTATATGTGCATAAGTAGCATTCAAATAAAATGTGTCAGACTCAAAAAATATATTCTTAAACTATTATACATGTCACTTTGCTGACTTCATTGCAACCTGGACATAGATTTCAATAACTGATGCTGAACAAGATCCAAGATAAGAGTGTAAGAGAGGGACCTCTGCTTTACTTAAAAGTCTCTGTCGAGAGAGTATGGGGAATATTGCCTGCCTTAGAGGCTGGGGGAGGGTGGGAAAGGTGAGGTATACCTGGGATATTGGTGGTGTGGAATGTGCACTGGTGGAGGGATGGGTGTTTGATCATTGTGAGATTGTAACCCAAACATGAAAGCTTGTAACTACTCACGGTGATTCAGTAAAATTAAAAAAATTATAAAAAAAGTCTCTGTCTACTCCCAATACTAAGAGAACCCTTTCTCAACTAATCATAAGACAAAGAGGAGGATGTGATCAAGAGATTTATTTGGGCTCAATAAGTTCCTTGACACATCCTACTGAAACAGCCATCTATTAAAGACATTGCTCAGACTCAGTTGTGAGTATTTGCCCTTTCCTAGGCTTAAAAGAAAAAAATTACCCAACACAAACTAGGAGAGACCCAAGGAAAATCAAGTGGCAAACAAGAGACTCAGGAAATATGGATGACATCAGGCAGTCAGCTGTTGTGCATTGAGTACATAATTGAGTGCTGAGTTTAGGCATTCCAATGCATCTCCTTTCCTCCCCACATTTATCCCCTCCACCTCAGTTAACCAGTTGTTTAGCCAACTGCAGAGACAACTGGCTGACCTCTCATCTTTCTATTTAATATAACTGTGTGAACATTATACATATAATTTCACTTCATGAGTAACATGAGAATGAGTTTATGATAGGGAACTAATGGCTTCATTAAGATATGAAAGAAGGGACAGAGCAACATTGCCTCTGCACAAGAAATGTCTTAGAGTCAGGATATTTATCCCAGTGGGATCCATCTAGATGGGCTAGAAATGGGAGACACAAATTTTAAAGTGCATTAAAGTGAACTGATGTAAAGTGAACTGATGATATTATTAAAATGAATACTTTGACTTATTAGGTACTTGCTACTCAGCTCATTATAATCTGTTTTATTCAAATGTCATAACTATTAATTGTTCATGTGGCTTTCTAAGCACCTTATCATATGCTACCTGACTCTCCATGTATAAAGGCAGCAAAAATTATAAATTATATGGCACCAGACTAGTATTTAATATACCTGAATTTCAGATTGCATATTAGTTAAATAAAGATAAGAATTTCTCACCTTGTTTAGTCATAATTAACATTAAAGAAAACAATGACAGTGTGTTCTTATTTTATTTGTGACTCACATGATTCTGTCTCAAAGCATGACAGTATAACTAAAAAATAGCATCCCAGGACTGGAGATATGGCTCAGATGGGTTCAGTTCCCAGATCTGCATGTCCCGGCTCTGCTCAGCACTTTTGGGTCTGACCTTCAAGCTAACAAAAACAATAACAAAATGTTAGCTTAAAAATGACACAACTGGGGCAGGAAAGGTGACACAGCTTTTTAAATTTTTTTATATGGAAGAAATATATAGTACACAACAGGCCTTTGAAGATTCCTTTCTTTGACTATACAAGCAACAACAGCTGCTCAGTTTTTCTTTTTATGACTGTCAATGACTCCATGTTCAATTATAGATTAAATAAATTTACCACATTTATTGTCTCTTCTGGGCTGGAACAATAGCACAACGGGTAGGGCATTTGTCTCGCATGTGGTCAACCCGGGTTCAATTCCTCCACCCCTCTTGGAGAGCCTGGCAAGCTACCAAGAGTATCTTGCCTCCATGGCAGAGCCTGGCAAGTTACCCATGGCGTATTGGATATGCCAAAAACAGTAACAACAGGTCTCACAATGGAGACGTTGCTGGTGTCTGCTCAAGCAAATCAGTGAGCAATGGAATGACAATAACAGTGATCCTCTCTTCTGATAACGAAGTTCCTATCCTAGTTCACACAGGACCTTCAGTCCAGCATCAGTCTCCTCATTCTTGCAAATCTGTATACTGTACTGCGGGATTTGGCAAGGGGCAAATTTGAATAGTTCCCAGATTTTTTCACACACACTGGAGGGTTAGAAAAGGAGAAAGCCCAATAAACAGTGGGAAAAAATCAGATATTTACATATTATTTTTGTTCGGCCACTTGTATTTAGCAGTTCCTGCAGCATTAATATATACTCCCATCCCTTAGTTCTATTGACCAGTTTTCTGGTTCTGTGGTCTGAACAGTTATTATTCTCGTGCTATGTTTCTTTATATTTCACAAATGAGGGAGATAATTCTGTATCTGTTCTTCTCCTTCTGACTGACTTCATTCAGTATGATACCCTCCAGTCCTAGCAATGTAGCAGCAAATTGCATGATTTCTTTTCTTATAGATGAATAGTATTCTATTGTGTGTATGTATATTTTTAAAAAACAAATTAGTTTCTTTCCTTTTAGGGAGGTGGGCCATATCCAGCTGTGCTCAGGCCTGGATGTTGTACTTAGGGATCCGTCTCAGGGATCACTCCTGATAGAGCTCAGGGGACCATATCAGGTTCGAGGAATTAAAACCATGTCAACTTCATGCAAGACAAGTGACCCACCCAATTTACACTCTCCAACACAAGTACCATGATTTCTTTAACCAGTCATCTGACTTGGACATTTGAATTGTTTCCAGATCTCAGCAATTGTGAAATAGTGTAGCAATGAACATACAAGAGAAAACGTCTTTTCAAAAGTGCTTGTTGGTCCTTGGGGTTGATGTCAAGAAGTAGAATTTCTGGGTCACCTGGGAGCCCAATTCTTAGTTTTTTGAAGTGTTCATATTGTCTTCCAAAGTGGTTGAACTGGCAGTGAATGAGGTTTATCTTTTCCCCACAGCCAGGCCTACATTCCCTTATTTTGTTATTTCTTTTTATGTGTGATGATGTGTTTGATATCTCATTATCATTTTGGTTTGCATCTCCCTGATGACTAATGATGGAGAGCATATTTTTCTTATACCTATTAGCTCTTTGTACATCTGCTTTAAGAAGTATCTGTTCATCTCTTCTCCCTATTCTTATTTTTTTTTTGCTTTTTGGGTCACACCCGGCAATGCACAGGGGTTACTCCTGGCTCTGCACTCAGGAATTACTCCTGGCGGTGCTCGGGGGACCATATGGGATGCTGGGAATCGAACCCGGGTCGGCCGAGTGCAAGGCAAACGCCCTACCTGCTATGCTATCACTCCAGCCCCTCTTCTCCTTATTCTTGATGTTTTTGTTTTACTATTTTTTGCAAGTGTTTTATGTATCTTGGATATTTACCTTTTACCATATGAATGGTGGGAAAATATTTTATACCAGTCATTTGGGTATCTTTCTATTTTTTTCTTCTGTGCAGACACTTCTTAATTTGATGTGATCCCATTTGTTTATCTTTACATTCATTTACTTAACCAATAGCATTAAGTTACTGAAGCTGCTTCTAGATTCAATTTTATGAAGTGTTTTGCCTAAATTTTTCTCAATATAATTTATGGATTTAGGTATGATATGGAGTCTGTAATCAATTTTGAATTGACTTTTGTGTAGGATGAGAGATTGGAATCTAAGTTACATTTGATTGACAAGTTTTCCCAGAACTGTGGGACAATTTTCCAAGAGATAAACTAGTGAGGCTAAAACAAACAAGAGCATGCACTTAAGTCTCTTTCTGCCTACCTACCCAAACCATGTAAATTTCATTGTGTCTCCGAGGTCAGCCTTTTTCGTTTTTCAGAAGTAAAATATACTGTGATTTATTTAATGTCTTGTTCTCATTATGATGTTTACCCTGAAGGATAAAAGAGGCAGAGGTAAGATATTCTCATTGCCACTAGCAAATTCAGTCATCTTTTCCAGCACGAAAGAGAAATGTTAAAGATTAACCATGCACTAAATATGTGGAGGCATGTTATTCCTCTTTTATATAGAAAGGCTGGTAATATTTAAATATAAAGGTCAATATAAGGTGGTTAATAGTTGACACACTTGAGAAAAGACAATATTATATTCAATGCATATGGGAATCTGGCATCCATTCTGTCCCAAAGAATGGGGAGAAGGAAAGAAATAGAGCAAAGGGAAAGGGAAGAAGAGATAGATGGGGCAGAGTTCAAGGGGATTCAGATTCAATGGCTGCACTAGGAATGACAGAGCTAATATTTAAACCACAGAACCAACAACACTGAAATCATGAAACCCAAACTTTAAAAAACAAACATGCAAGATGCCTGACAAGATGGTAGGCTGGGGCTGGGGCTGGGCGGGTGGGGGTTTGAGCGGGGTAGGGGGTAGGAGGCATAGACGGGAATAATGGTGGAGGGAAGTTGACACTGGTAGTGGAGCAGGATCTGAACTATGAATAACTTTGTTAAACGTGGTGCTTTAAGAAAATTTTGAAAAAAATTAAATAAATGAATAAATAAATAAATAAATGCATACAATAGCACTGTAGCACTGTTGTCCTGTTGTTCATCGATTTGCTCAAGCGGACACCAGTAACGTCTCCATTGTGAGACTTGCTACTGTTTTTGGCATACTGAATACGCCACGGGTAGCTTGCTAGGTTCTGCCGTGCAGGCAGGATACTCTCAGTAGCTTGTTGGGCTCTCTGAGAGGGATGGAGGAATCCAACCTAGGGAGTGGGTGGTGGAAGGAGGGAAACTGGGTACATTTGTGGTAGGAGATGTACTATACACTGGTGAAGGGAAGAGTGCTAGAACCATTGTATGGCTGAAACTCAATCATGAACAACTTTGTCATTGTTTATCTCATGGTGATTTAATAAAAAAAAGTGAACTAAGCCACACACAAAAGGACAACTACTGTGTAATTTCATTTGCATGAAATATTTAGGCTATGCAAATTTATGGAGGTAGGAAGTAGATTTGAGGATACTAGGGGCTGAGGAGAGGGAGGAAAGGAGCATGGTTTAAGGGTTAGAATTTCTGTTTGGAGGAATGAAAACCAATTGGGAACAGATTATGGCAATAACTGTACAACATTGTGAATGTAGTCAATGCCATTAAAACATACAGCTAAAAATTGTTAAAATTTTCAATTTTCATTTCATGTGTATTTATTCTGTCACAATAAGAAAAATAACTCTATAGTCCATTGGGTTCTCACATAAAAGAAAAATACACTGAAGAGGTCTACTGCCAAGTTTAATCCAAAGTTTTTAGCTTAACAGAATCATATAGAAAAATGTAAGCTTTAGAACTTTGATTTTAAGTAACATTTATTTTTTAATATATATGTAAATATAGAATATTAGGGGGCATGGTTACATTAATGATAAACTTTATGACTTTTATATATAAGATTACCTTCACCACCACCAAAGTGCTCTAGACCCTTCTGCTATTCTTATGTCACTGGTAGTTAACCTTCACCTTCCATTACTCAGTAATTTCAGTTTCCAATTCAAAAGTCAAGGGTTTGTAATTTATCTACATTTAACAAATAAAATTTTATAGGGAAACTGATTGTTCTCCAAACAATATCAATGAAATAACAAGCACATTTAAAGGAGACGGGAAAGTGTGTTAAATTATTCTGAAGTCATCTTTCTATTTAAGTGATGGACTTGAGTACACTACAGCCTGCCACAAACATCTTGTGGGACTACAGGGAGAACAGAATGATAGTGAATGATAGTGAATAGACAATACGGCACATGGGTTCTATGTGGCTGGCACTTCATATGTAGTATGACATTAGGACTAGAAAGGATTCTCAGAACCACTTATTTATCTTTTTGAGATGAACAGAATAATCACATTTAAGCCATCCCAAGTTGAGAAAGTATATTTTTTTACGAAGACCTCCAGTATAATCCGCATGGATGTCTAATTTACATATTCAAATCAGAGTTAAGTATTCTTGTTCTCCTGTCTAATTAGAAATAGATGGGAATATGTCATTATTTTGTTGTTGCCTTCAATTTTCTCCTTCCTTTTGCAACACAGAGTTTGGAAATGGTTAAGGTATTTCACGAAGTATGTAGCTAATGGTGCCTTTCCAGTAGGTAGTTGTCAGGGCTCAGACAGGAAAGCAGAGCCAAAATGTTATTACAGGAAAAAAGGATTTATTATAGGAATGATATCATAATACTTATGTAGAGGCATCTGGGAAATACATGGAAGGAAGAGTAAGAAAATCAGAGTCACCAACCAGTCCAGTTGAATCACAGACATGGAAGAACTTCTCAGAAATTTCAGAGATATCTGAGATACCAAGTACATATAGCTGACAGAGAAGACTCTTTTCAGAGGTGTTTAAGGGAAGGCCTAAGGAAGAGCGTGTCTTTGGACATTCATATGAGCCATGGAGACATCACAGAGGATATGGTGCCACTGGTGTCCACAACGCTGGAGGGTCAGTGGTTGACACAGAAGCCGAGTGGAAGAGAGAATGGACCCGCTGAAACCTACTGCCTACTTCTGCTTCAATCACCATGTGTATGACCACATATCAACTTCATGATAAATGGTTGATGCTTTGCTTTCTATCTTAGAAATTTTACACAAATTTCTTCTGTAACCAGTTCTAATTCTGAACTTTATAGTTAGCAGCAGAATCAAGTTGAAAAAGCACCATTTAGCAAACTATAGCACCTTTCCCTGTGTCTTACAGTTAATGTCTGAATTTAAGCTTAAATAAAGACTTTGCAAGCACTCTTTAAACTTGAATTAGAGGAAATATCCATCCTTTCTTACTGTTTGGACAAATAAAAGATTGAAATTTGATCTTATTTGTTTTTTAGTTGTTTGGGGGCCACAACTGTCAGTACTCAGGGCTTTCTCTCGGCTCTGCACTCAGGAATCACTTCTGGTAAGCTCTGGGGACCATATAGGGACCTGGGGGTTGAACTTAGGTCGGTCGTGTGCAAGGCAAGCACCCTTCCTGCTATAGGATCTCTCTGGCCTCCAAAAGTTGATTTTCAAAACCTAGACTTTTTTGGTAACTGTCACCGTTCATTTTACTTCATGGTAATTGATGGTAGAAGAAGACAGCACTCTGTAACTCTCAATCACATCAAGCTGAGTCACAAGACTGTCACTCCACATTTTTAGTTCAACTGTAAGGTATTATTTATCAAAAATTTTGATATTTAAAAATTGACAGTCTTTAATAATGCCAATATGTAGAAGTACAGTATTATTTGCAATGAAAAAAGCCTGGAAATATCCATAATATCAATCATTAGAAAAGTGGTTAAATTAATTATGGAGGAAACGTGCAATACTGTACTGAAATTTTCAATCTTTGCAAAAAAGAATGAATCATTGTACAGGTATAAAGCCATCTCAGTGTTATTGTGTTATTCTGTAAAGTGAAATTAGTGAGAGAGGATAGTGTATAGGGAACCACTAAACTTAGGATGTTTAGACTGAATATATATACCTAATGTCTCTCTCTCTTTTTTTTTTTTGCTTTTTTGGGTCACACCCAGCTGTGCACAGGGGTTACTCCTGGCTTTGTACTCAGGAATTACTCCTGGTGGTGCTCAAGGGACCATATGGGATGCTGGGAATTAAACCCAGGTCAGCTACGTGCAAAGCAAATGCCCTACCCGCTGTACTATTGCTCCAGTCCCTGCCTAATGTCTCTTTCTATGGAAAAGAGACTGTGTTAGAATAGGTATAAAGTATATGTAAATTTTTTACTTCACATCATTTGTCTGTACTATTTACTAGACAGGAAGATAGGAAAGTAGATAGGATCATACTCTAATGATGATTTGCTCTGTGACAGGGAGTGGGGGGGTTATAGAGTTATGAATTTAGTTTAGTTAAGCTTATTCTGCTCCCACCATTTCTCCTGGGTGGCTTGCTACAGAAGGACAAGATTTGTTGTTCACTATAATTAATTTTATATACATAAATTACATTTCTCTCTTAATCTGCCCAGATGTTTGACAAGCACTTAACTTCTACAACTTCTTAACTTCTACAACTTCTCAACCAATAGCCACACAAACTTTTTTATTGGTAGCTGACCAAGACTCGGAAGCAAACCTCATTTTGCTTGAGAGCATGTTTTTGGACCACACAAATTATGACTTCCAGAGAAGAGCTTTGGTCAGTATGAATTTCCTAGGAACAGGGAAGCACTTATCTCCAGCTCTTCATTTCCTCCCGGCTCTTTATTAGCTAATGTCTTTGCTCAAAATACTCAGCAGTGATTATTGCACGCAGGGCTGTGGGACACAATCACATAATGGGCTTTCTGCCTCTGGTGCTGTCTCTTGATTAGCATGCAGAATTAAAGGCATTGAAAAAAAATGATTATGTTAGCCTCTTTTAGAAATGGTTATTAGATTTCTTTCTTACAATAAGTCCTGGCTTTGTATGTTCTTTCAGCGACCTGTCTGTGTTTAAATGGACATTTGTCCTTTCTAAAACCATTGGTTCTGCCAATGAACTATTCAGCTACTTCAATTGTTTCATAAAGAATACCCCTATGGAGGTGAGGGTTGTACTGGTTTTTCCACAGCTGGGTCTTTAGTTTGAAACCCTGACAGTAATTTTCCGTTGTTCTCACGGTGTGAGAAACTGACCTACAGCAGGTGCTAACTCTTTAGACGTGTTTGATTTAGAGATCACTAAAGGATGGATGCTTTAGCCATCAGCATTAGTATTTTGTTCTTCCTCTACTCTCCTTCTCCAAGTAGAAAATTGAATTTCTGGGTAAAGGTCACTGATGCCAATCTCTCTTTTTTATACATTTTCTCCTCTCTCTCTCTCCACTACAGTTTCACGGCCTGGAATACTCCCCATCAATCGTAGCTCACTCACTTTCACCTTTTAAAATTTGCTCAAATGTCCTTTTCTTATAGGCCAGCCTACTTAAAATGATAAACCCCAGTATTTTTCTATCCTACTTTCTGTTTAAAAGTACATCATGGGGGCTGAAGCAATCGCACAGTAGGTAGGGCATTTGCCTAGCATGCAGCTGACTAGGGTTCAATTCCCAGAATCGCATATGGTCCCCTGAGCACTGCCAGGAGTAATTCCTGAGTGCAGAGCCAGAAGCAACCCCTGTGCATTGCCAGGTGTGACCCAAAAAGCAAAATAAGTAAGTAAATAAATAAATAAATGATATGTTTTAATTTTTTAGTCTCACCTTATCATCATCCATGAGGGATGGGCAGGGTTTTTCAGTATTCTCTTTGCCTGGGCAGAGTATACACTTGGAATGAAGTAAGGTCAGCTAACTGTAACTATAATTGTCCTTTATTTTAATTGAAAGGCCTAACAAAGACTTTGTTCTGAAGTGATAAGACGAGTCCATTCAAAGGAGTAGGAACCTTAGTTCCTACTTGGGACAATAAATAGCCAGGATAAAGGAAAATGTCCAAAGATAGATGAGTGGATAAATAAGTTAAATAAATAAATTATACATATTTGATATGCCAAAAACAGTAACAAGTCTCACAATGGAGATTTACTGGTGCCTTCCTGAGAAAATCAGTGAGCAACGAGATGACAGTGACATATATATACACACACACACACATATATGTGTGTGCATATGTGTGTGTTTGCTCATCAAACCCATGTTCTCCCTTGAACAGGTATCTCACTAGGTTGTCTCTGTTTCTTTGCTTGTTTATTTCCACTCCAGAAAAATTTGTGTTCTCTCTTGAATATACATGCCTCTCTTTCTCTCCCCTCAAGTCTTTGTAAATAAGTTTCAATAAAAACTACCTTGTTTCACAAAAAATGCCTGCCTCAGAACACTTAGAATTCAGAGTAGGAGATTTAGACTCAATCTGGTTCTATGATTGAGTCAAGAAACTATAAATTTGGGAGTTAAGCTTCCATTACTCAGGACAAAGCTGGTATGGAGCAGATAAGAGTAAAATTAATATGAGTGGAGAGAGTACAGAGGGTAGGACATTTATCTTGCAAGCAACAGATCTGAGTTAAATTCCAGCGCCACCTTGAGCTCTGCAAGAAGGAGGCCTGTGTGCAAAGCAAGGGGGAAACCATAAGCAACATCAGGTGTGGTTCCAAAACAAAACAAAAAACAAAAATAAAAGTCAAACAAACTCATGTGCACACATATAGAGACATAAGAGTTAAGTATAGCCTTGATAGTCCTGTGGTCCTGGATTTTAGTTTGTCAGTGGAATTTCTCTTAACATTTTGAAATATCCTTATTTCACATACTACATACTTCTATTTTACTATGCTTGTTTTTTGTTTGTTTGTTTGTTTTTGGGTCACACCCGGCGATGTACAGAGGTTACTCCTGGCTCATGCACTCAGGAATCACTCATGACTGCGCTCAGGGGACCATATGGAATGCCGGGAATCGAACCCGGGTCGACCGAGTGCAAGGCAAACACCCTACCCTCTGTGCTATTGCTCTAGTGCCTTTACCAGGCTTGTTAAAGGTCAGTTTTCTCCCATAGAAAGGAAAATGTATCATCTCATTTAATGGTGACAGAAATATGATAGGGAAGCTATTCATTCTCTGATATTATAGATGATGAAGTCTCAGGAATGTTAACTAATTTCTATGGAAAGAGGGGCAGAACTGGGATTTGGTCTCTGGAGAGTTTGATTCCAAGTCTTGAATAGATAGTATAGAATCTATTCTATCATATAATAATGTCTAATCAATTTAAGACTTCACCTGTTCAAAACTATTCTGGAGAATTTTAGGCCCACAAAAGAATCTTTATGATTCCCCTTGACAATTTCATCCATGTGGGTGCTTGTGTTTTGCCTTTCATTTTTACTGGAGGTTCAGGTGGCATGTGAAAGTTGATAAATGGCTTCAGAGGTAGGAGGAAAAGGGAAATGAAAAATAAACTAGAGTGTGAAAGAAAAACCACCAGGAGTAGGTAAGAGTTGGCTGTTTCCTTGTCAGCCTGTTTTCCTTCCTGCCCCTGTTTTAGGGACAGGAGTTGGTTTTTCTGAACAAGGATGGATCCCTTCCTTCAACCCTCAGTAAGGAGAGGGGCAAAAATCAAAATGCTGTTGATGCTTCGGCCCTCCTGAGTCTCAAGGTAAAGGGGAAAGCAGTAGTGTTTTGATGTCACAAATTATGGGCAAAGGGGGAGAGAGTCCTGGGTAGGGTACAGGTTATTTGGGAAAACTGGCTGATACTAGATAGTGACTCTGGGTGTCCTTTGAGCTGGAATCCCTCTAGTATGGTAGTAGGGAGATCCCCATTGTTGCTGGAGGCTGAAGTCTCTGGGGTAGTGGGCTGTCTGGGCCCAGGAGATTGCTGTTATCGAAGCTGGAAGTAACGGCAGTTTCACTGACTGACCAACCAGCTTGATCTATTATCCACATTTATCAGTCTTTTATTCTTGATGGTCTTGTAAGCAGTGGAGACTCAGAGGAAAAAAGGAAAACTAGGATTTGAGAACTTGGAATAATGGGGTCTAGAGAAGAGTTGAAATGGTTTCAAAGTTATGGTCAAGGAAAAGTGGGATACTGGGTTCATGGAGTGCAGCTCTGAGAATGAGGAGGTACTCAGTGCAGTTATTCAGGAAGTCAATCACCCCAGAGATGAGGGAGGGCTGTTTTCCACCCCAGTGGAAAATGCTAAACATTGCCACCTCCCCAGTATATCATGCTTAGGTAACTAGGGAAGATTAATGCTCAGATAGTACCAGCTAAGCTTCAGTCTTGAGAGGACTCAGCGTCTGTGTTCATTTGTTTTAGCCTTGTCCAGGTTCCTCTTAACTCCTGGTTAATGATTTACAAGTGGCACCTTGGTAACTGCCGGGGAACCCTTTATCCCTGTTCTCTGGAGGCAGGAAGCAATCCTGAGCCTGGGGACAATTCTATCTCCCATGATTAAAACTGCACCAGGCACCTTTAGGGCTGACCAGAGCTTTGTTCAAGGAGACGACAGGTTCTCACACCTGAAACCCTGCTGACAGCTGCCATCTCCCCCGCCACCAACCTCTCTCTCTCAGACCAGAGAGGACATTTACATAAGCACCCCTGGTGCGGTACTGAGTTAATCAAGATAAGAAATGAGCTTGTTGGACTCAGCAGGGTGGTGAAGTACACTCTGGTACAGTGGAGAAACACAGCCTCAGAACTGGCAAGATGAGCTCTCAGGGGAGTCCCACATCAGGGCACTCCCCTTACATGGTGACTCTTTTGTGCCTATGTCTTCATTCCCGAGAAGGAGGCTGCTGCCAGCCCGAAATCTCACAGGGAGTCTTGAAGGATCAAATGAGGTTGTGAATGGGGAGGAACTTGTTAACTGCAAAGTGCATATACTGGCAAAGGCCTGTCATTTCCACTGCTCATCTACATCCTACCTGGAGGCCTGTCTCCCATTCCCAGTTCATCCTTCTTTCAGCCTGAAAGTCAGCTGTTTCCTAAGGGGGAAAGCCTCATTCAGAATCTATTACTGAATGACAGTCTTCCCTGAAAAGAATCCACCAATATTTATAATTCACATGTGAAAATGTGTCAAACATATTTAGCAAGCTCCCCATGAAATCTTTGTGCCTCGCAATCAAAACAGAAAAAGCAACAAACATATGGAACTTGTGGTTATTTGATCCCAAGTTGATCTGAATGAGCACATATATTGGCTCGTTTTTCTAAATATGAACTTGGTACAGTGACTATTGCCTATCTGTAGAGGTAATTAATATACATGTGACTCAAATTTATTATTTCTTTTTTTTCCAGAATGAAATTTTTATTTCAGGCAAAAATAGAAAATCTAGGATGTATATCCTCTGACATTCCAACACAATCCTCTCCAGCCTGCCTTTTCCAGTTCCAAATCTTGAGCTTTAGGATTCTCTTTTTACTATTGGGCACATATGTCAGGTACCTTGCAATAACATTTTTTTTACTCCCCAGAGGACAGCATGTGACCACTTTCACACAACCACAGGCAGTGAGCCTTATGAGCTAGTCTGACTGAAGGAAAAAATCAGAAAACAAAAATACCTTTGACTGACCTCTGATCTAAAAGGTAACTCAACTCCTGGGAGATTTGAGTTCAACATAAGGACTTTCAAGCCTTTGATATTCTGAAACATAGAATTTTCTCAAAGACAATCACTTCATTGCAAGTTAAATATGGTCAGCCATCAGCATGCTGAATATAAATGTCCAAGAGGATTCTGTACTAGGTGTATGCTCAGGCCCTGTCAACCCTGAGAGTCTGCGAGTCATGGGAGATGAAAAGACGGCCTCCTCGGACCAGTCAGGTTGGGAGATGCGATCTGAGTGTAGACTATAATTCGAACATGATGGCCACTCAATGCATCTAGTGCAAACTACAACACCCAAAAGGAGAGATAGAACAAAAGGGAATGCCCTGCCACAGAGGTGGGGTGGGGTTGGGGAGGAGGGGAAGTGGGTGGTGGGAGGGATACTGGGATCATTGGTGGTGGAGAATGGGCACTGGTAGAGGGATGGGTACTTGATCATTGTATGACTGAAATGCAAACATGAAATTTTGTAAATCTGTAACTGTACCCCATGATGATTCACTAATAAATTTTTTTTTTAAAAAGGAGTCCTCCTTGTATAAATAAGTTAAGAAATCCTACTTAAAACTATCTTATTCATTGACACCCAAAACTCCATCATTAATTATTTTTCCTGTGAGTCAAATATTTATCTTTTTCCCAGTTTTGTGTTTTTTTAAGGACTAATAATTTTTATATTTCAATATTGGAGAGAAAGGACTTATAGAGAAGTTTTTCTGCTTTTTTTGAGAGAGAAAAGGCGAAAAATGTTTGAAATCATGAGGGGAAGGAAGGGAGGGAAAGAAGGAGGGAGGGAAGAGGATGGGAGAGAGAGGAAAAAAAAGAAAAGAAAAAAACTTTTTTTTAAGTCTACGAGAAATTTTTACCTACACCATAATTATTTGGGACGAAATCTGACAGGGTTGAAACATCTTTGAAATTTTTCTAGTACATGTTAGGTAATTCTAACATCATCCAATCATCTTACAATTTTATTTGACCAATCTTGTCTAATTCCTCACTTCACACAGCTCTCCCTATATAGTTTCAGAATTCTAGGATTCTAGGATTCAGAGGAAATTCTAGGATTCAGAGGAAAGATGATTTCAACTAAGAGTCTTCCTCCTTCTCAAGTCAACTGTCATTGACTTGAGCTCTTGCTATGCCCTCCACCTCCTATGCTCTCTTAAAGCCTATTATGAGATTCTGGTGAAGACAAAACTGGAAAAAGCCTTTGTAATGAGATGTGCCTAATTCTAATTCTCCCCTTGTGGATCTGGGCCAGCTAGCCCCTTACCTCTAATTTTCTAACTAAAAAACTGGGTCTAAATTTACTTGCCACATAAGAAGAATACTACATTTGTGTGGAATATAGTGGACGCTTTGACAGGCATGTCTCAGCCCAGAAATTTATAGTATAGTCAATCTGCATGTATAGGAAATTTTAATAAAAAATTAATCAAGGTGTGGGCAATGTTAGGCAACAGAGAACTAGGCAGTGTTAGATTTCTTATTTCCTGTAAAACCAGAAAATAAGATTCCTGTAAGAGTTAAAATTAATATATTTTGGACTACACATGACAATTATATCATATTTAAATATTATAAGTTATATCATACTGTACTCGGAGTTCTTTAGTCTCTCAGATCACTCTTCTCTAAAATAGTTCTCATAGGATTGTTGGAGTTACCCAATACATTACTCCTGATCAGCTTTTGGTCAATACATGCTATTTACAGTTTCACTCAATAGCACATGAATTCATGGTGACATAATATGTGCTGGACACTGTTGTAAAGAGATTTCTTTCTAGGGGGCTGAGGAACACTCCTTGGCAAAGCTCCATCCTTGTAAGTGTGAAGCCTTGAATTTAATCCTTGGCACCTCCCCATGTTTGCAAAGCACAACACCAGTAGCATTGCTGTTTGGGATCTCCAGCACAGCACAACTAAAGTGTGCAAACACCACAACCAAGTATGTGCAACTTGATCATTGTAATAACAACAATACCACCAAAGGAGGGGAAGGGAAGAGAAATTTAAAAAAATGTTTCTCATCTGTTTAATTCAATACACAATTTCACTGGTCATCACCAAGAAGTTTGTGAACAAAAGAAAAAAAGTTTGTGAATTCCATCCCTCATGATCCTCATCATGGGCAAAGATCAGGACAGTGCATGACAAATAGCAATAATAAAATGTCAGGGGTTGGAGCAATAGCACGATGGGTAGGGCGTTTGCCTTGCACGTGGCTGACCCAGGTTCGATTCCCAGCATCCCATATGGTCCCCTGAGCACCGCCAGGAGTAATTCCTGAGTGCAAAGCCAGGAGTAACCCCTGTACATCACCGGGTATGACCCAAAAATAAAAAAAATAAGCAATAATAAAATTTCAAATTTTTGTTTGGTTTTAGAGATTTTTTTCTTACCTGCTTTAAAAATGTGTTAAGATTTTTTACTTAATCAGATTTCTTGTCAAGTTAAAGTTATGTTTCCCTCTTTCCAAAAAGCCCCCTAATGAACATGGATTTTACATCAGCTGTAAAAGGGTCAGCGTTCAGAGGAGAGACCATTCTAGTAAGTAGAGATGCAGGCTTAGACAGGCTTTGGTTTTATCTTTGACTCTCTGCCCACCTGTTTATAACAAAGTAAAGTGTCTCCTCTCTTTATTTTCTGAGTTGTAGATTGGGACTACTTTATGTCTGTTTTACAAGGTTGCTGAAGGAAGATGATACTATCTTTTGGGAAGTAGAAAAGTCTATACAAATGGAAAGTTTTAACGGTCAAGTTTTAGATAAGTGAAAGACATTTCCAATTCCTCTGTATCTCTTTCTGAAACATTGTTCTTTCAACTAGGAGCCCAGTGTGTTGACTGCCACTCCATCCTCTTTGGTGTCAGAGTTAAATTATACCCATGATCTCTGTACAGCACCTTCTCCTCGCATAAAATTCATTCTGGGAGTTTTGACACTGATCTGAGACAAATGGAAAATGAGAAAATCTGATGTTCTACTCTAGACCCGTTTTTAATGTTTTTTTCTCTCTCTTTTTTTGTATTCCTTACAGAAGGGCTGTGGTGAACTCAAACTGCTAGTGGCCACATCCCGTCTCCCCAAGTTTTATAAATAGTACTATTATTGGAACCAGAGAGATAGTACAGCAGAAAAGGCACTTGCCTTGCATGAGGCTTGATCTCTAGCACCTTATTTGATTCTCAGATCCCTACCAGGAGTAAGGCCTTACTATCATATGTGGCCCCCAAACAAATTATTATTATTATTATTATTTTTTGAATTTGTATTTTTATTTTTATTTATTTTATTTTATTTTATTTTATTTTTTTTAATTTATTTATTTTTAATTAGAGAATCACCGTGAGGGTACAGTTACAGATTTATACACTTTTGTGCTTATACTTCCCTCATACAAAGTTTGGGAACCCATCCCTTCACCAGTGCCCATTCTCCACCACCCGTAAACCCAGTGTCCCTCCCACCCTCCCCAATCCCATCTCCCCCCCACCCCACCCTGCCACTGTGGCAAGGCATTCCCTTCTGTTTTCTCTCTCTAATTAGCTGTTGTGGTTTGCAATAAAGGTGTTGAGTGGCCGCTGTGCTCAGTCTCTAGCCCTCATTCAGCCCGCAACTCCCTTCCCCCACATGGCCTTCGACTACAATGTAGTTGGTGATCGCTTCTCTGAGTTGACCTTTCCCCGGAACGTGAGGCCAGCCTCGAAGCCATGGAGTCAACCTCCTGGTACTTATTTCTACAGTTCTTGGGTGTTAGTCTCCCACTCTGTTATTCTATATACCATAGATGAGTGCAATCTTTCTATGTCTGTCTCTCTCTTTCTGACTCATTTCACTCAGCATGAAACTTTTCATGCCCATCCACTTGACTACAAAATTCTTGACCTCCTTTTTTCTAACAGCTTCATAGTATTCCATTGTATAGATGTACCAAAGTTTCCTCAACCAGTCATCCGTTCTGGGGCATTCGGGTTTTTTCCAGATTCTGGCTATTGTAAACAGTGCTGCGATGAACATACATGTGCAGATGTTGTTTCGATTGTACTTTTTTGCCTCTCTGGGATATATTCCCAGCAGTGGTATTGCTGGGTCAAATGGGAATTCAATATCTAATTTTTTGAGAGTCGTCCAAATTGTTTTCCAGAAGGGCTGAACCAGTCGGCATTCCCACCAGCAGTGAAGAAGGGTCCCTTTCTCCCCACATCCTCTCCAACAGCGGTTGCTTTTGTTCTTTTGGATGTGTGCTAGTCTCTGTGGTGTGAGGTGGTATCTCGTGGTTGTTTTGATCTGCATCTCTCTGATGATTAGTGATGCAGAGCACTTTTTCATGTGCCTTTTGGCCATTCGTATTTCTTCCTTGGTAAAGTTTCTGTTCATTTCTTCGCCCCATTTTTTGATGGGGTTGGATGTTTTCTTCTTGTAGAGTTCAACTAGTGCTTTATATACCATTGATATCAACCCCTTATCTGATGGGTATTGTGTAAATATCCTTTCCCATTCTGTGGATAGTCTTTGGATTCTGGTCACTGTATCTCTTGCGGTGCAGAAGCTTTTTAGTTTAATGTAGTCCCATTTGTTGATCTCTGTTTTTACTAGATTGCTTAGTTCCATGTCACCTTTGAAGATACCTTTATCTTCAATATCGTGGAGGGTTTCGCCGACCTTGTCTTCAATGTACCTTATGGTTTGTGGTCTAATGTTGAGGTCTTTAATCCATTTTGATCTGACTTTTGTGCATGGTGTCAGGTCAAGGTCTAAACCCATTTTTTTGCATGTGGTTGTCCAGTTGTGCCAGCACCATTTGTTAAAGAGGCTTTCCTTGCTCCACTTCACATCTCTTGCTCCCTTATCAAAGATTAGATTATTATTATTATTATTATATAAAAACAAGAGCATATGTTAATTACTTAGGAGAAAATCAGGCATTTTTTGGTCAAATTCAATTCAAAACTTTCAATAATCAAATGAGATGGAGTTTTTATTTTATTTTGTTTTGTTTTGTTTGGGGACCAACCTGGTAGTGCTCAGAGATTACTCCTGACTCTGTGCTCAGGTATCACTTCTGATGATTCTCTGGGGATAACAGAGATGAATGGCTCTATTACTACCATTTTTCAGGTCTGAAAACAGAGAATCAGCAAATTTCCTGCCTAGATCATACAGTTAGAAAGTGAGGCAAGAAACTAATTCAATGTGGATCCACACTTCAGTATTAGTGAATACTTGTAAAAGAAAAATTCAATCAAAATTATCAAGATTGTCAGGAGACACTTGTTACAAATGCACTGGATTCACTTAAATTTGCCTGCATAATTATCTTTTATTGTTTTAACATGTCCAGTCCAGGACTGGAGTGATAGCACAGCAGGTAGGGCGTTTGCCTTGCACTCAGCCAACCTGGGTTCAATTCCTTTGTCCCTCTTGGAGAGCCCCACAAGCTACTGAGAGTATCCGCCCCCATGGTGCACCCTGGCAAGCTACCCGGGGCATATTCGATATGCCAAAAACACTAACAATAAGGGTTGGCAGTTTTCTTCTTGTGGAGTTCAACCAGTGCATTGTATATCCTTGTTATCAACCCTTTATCGGATGTGTACTGCGTAAATATCCTTTCCCATTCTGTAGATTGTCTTTGTATTTTGGTTACTGTTTCTTTTGAGTTGCAGAAGCTTCATAGTTTGAGATAGTCCCATTTATTTATCTCTGCTTTCACTTGCTTGGCCAGTGGCGTGTCAGCTTTGAAGATACCTTTGGCTTCAATGTCAAATGCTTTTTTACATTGGGGTGATGAAATGAACAGAAACTTTCCCAAAGAAGAAATTCGAATGGCTGAGAGGCACGTGAGAAAACGTTCCACATCACTAATCATTAGGGAGATGCAGATCAAAACAACAATGAGATATCATCTCACACCACAGAGACTGGCCCACATGCCAAAAAACAATAGCAACCGGTGTTGGCATGGATGTGGGGAGAAAGGGACTCTCCCTCACTGCTGGTGGGAATGCCAACTGGCTCAGCCCTTTCGGAAAACAATATGGACGATTCTCAAAAAGTTAGAAATTGAGCTTCCATTTGACCCAGCAATACCACTCCTGGGAATATATCCCGGAGAGGCAAAAAGGTATAGTAGAGATGACATCTGCATTTCTATGTTCATTGCAGCACTGTTTACAATAGCCACAATATGGAAAAAACCAGAGTGCCCAAAAACAGATGACTGGTTAAAGAAACTCTGGTATATTTATACAATGGAATACTACGTAGCTGTCAGAAAACATGAAGTTATGAAATTTGCATATAAGTGGATCAACATGGAAAGTATCATGCTGAGTGAAATGAGTCAGAAAGAAAGAGACAGACATAGAAAGATTGCACTCATATGTGGAATATAGAGTAGCTGAAAGGTACAAGCTTACAATGATGCAATTTCTGGCAGATATTTCTCTGGACTTAGTTACTAAAATACTAAAATAAAGCCACACTAGTGCGGCTGCTAGTGTGGCCTCTCGACCTCATATCTCTTCATTCTCAGCAATGGAAAACAAATTATCAAATGCTTTCTTTTCAGCAGGTCGACTTTAGGGGAGAGAAACTCCAAATCAATAATAGTGAGTTTTTTGTTGAAATATTGAATGTAATCAAAGTAAAGTTAAAGTGAAACTTACCAGTTACACATGCAGGGTCGGTGGCTGGGTAGGTGGGGGGAAGGGGGAGGCATACTGTGATTCTTGGTGGTGGAATATGTGCACTGGTGAAGGCATGGGTGTTTGAGCATTGTTTAACTGAGACTTAAACCTGAAGGCTTTGTAACTTTTCACATGGTGATTCAATAAAAGAATAAATTAAAAAATTATAAAAACAAACAAACAAACAAATAAACAAAACACTAACAACAAGACTCACAATGGAGACCTCACTGGTGCCTGCTCAAGCAAATTGATGAACAATGGGAAGACAGTGCTGTGCAGTGCTACAATCATGAGACACTACTATATTCTAGATCATTATTGTTTTGATCGGCAACTTGACTCTAAAGTCCATGCTTGAAGCTACACTCCAGTTACCTGTTACACTCCTATTTTTTTATTTAATGTCTTTGATCCTCTAGAGGTCCCAGCACATGCAGGATATGGAATCTATTCCAATGAAGTCTACAGACCAGTGAAGCTACAATTTGTCTTTCAAATTCCTTTAAAACATTATTTTTCCTGCCCACCACTCACTGTCCTTTGCCTCTCTTTCTTTGAAAAGAAAAAAGAAAAGAAATCATTACATCATTGTATTTTCTCACCTAGAAAAGTCTTTTCAAGTACCAGCTGACCTCATTTCAACACCCTGGGACCCTAAGAGTGCCAGAGAGAGGTGTGGTGAGGACAGCAAATATATCAAAGTGAGGAATAAATGCCTGCCGAGCTCATTAGCACCCAGGTACAGAGAAGGAAACTGCTATTTTTATCCAATGCACCTTCATTTAAATAAGTTTCAGGATAACTTGATAGAAAATGGGTTTCTCTGGAAATTTTTATTCCTTCTAAAAGACTGGCTATCTCTATGAATCTTTCCTTCCTGTTATTTATTTGTCTAGTCCCCAGATATGTAATATTCTTTTGACAGGCAAGTTTTTTTTTGCCTATATTCCCTTATGAAATCTCCATCTCAGCCACTTGCCTCTAAATTCTATCCTGGGAAGAGCCTGGCAGGAAGTATCTACAAGTCTGTAGCTGAGCAGAATACCACCTCTGTGAGCAGGAGTTTGTTCCATCTCTTCCTTGTCATTTACCAGCTGGGCTTTGAGAACTCAGCATGGTTCCGATTATGATTCCTTTAGCCAAGGCTGGCTTATGACCCAATGCATGAGCTGGCCTTGAAAATTTAATTATATCTATTAGTTTGCTCACTCCCAACTTCGCCATCATTTTATGGACCCGGGATGATGCGTCCCTGATCTGGTTGTCTTCAAGCTCATCCTCAACCCCATGGATCAACATTTTTATTTTATTTTATTCTTACTGTAGTCCAATAGTTTAACATGGCTATGTGGACTTAATGTTTTGGTTTTGATGTAAAAAATTACTGTGGCTTCATCACTACTGAAGTGTTGAGAATGCTCCACCATTGTCCTTATATCATTTCTACTGTGCCTGCCCTTTCTGCCCATTTCCACTTTGTCTTACCATCTATCCTTCCCCACTCCCACTTGGCAATCTCAGTTTTGTATTCGAGAACGAAGGGCTTATCATCATTTATACTTCTCTTATATTACTTCTCTATTTAGTATACAAGAGTATGATCATACAGTATCGGGGACCAAGATTTTGTCTCAAACTCAGTAGTTAAAGAGACAACCCTGGTGTCTAATTTCTTTTATGCTATAAAGTTTGTTCTCATTACACACAGACACACATATTTTAAAAGTAAAATACATGCAAACTTAAAAAAATTTTTTTTCCTTCATACTTTCCTCCCTAAACAAATTGGAGATTTTTTTTAACCTCTTCTTGCTTATAAACTTGTTTTGCCAGAAGCTCAGAAATAATTTGCTTTTTAGTCCCAGGATTTGACTCAGTGGAAGAGCACCTTTCTTTCAGGCATGAGGTCAAGAGTTCAGTCCCCAGTATTGACCTCAGTGCTAATGTGGTAGTACCAAAGGTACTGAAGCAACCCCATGGTAGTACTATATTTTGTGATCCCTGAATCCACAACTAAGCATGAAATCTCAGATGCACTACCACAAAGTGTATGCAAAAAAAAGTATGTGAACCTTGGCAAGGATCACAACTATGAGATAGAGCACCATAACCAAGTGAGTGACCCTACCTGGAAACAATAACAAAGGGAAGGAGGAACACATATGCTTCTTGGACTTACTTCATAAATGACTAATATTCTCATGTTGACTTTCTCAAGATTTGGCAAAATGTGCAGACACATTTTAGGTAGTCATCCTTATTTCCCCCCGCTTTATTTAAACACGGTGGTTTACAAAGTTATTCATGATGATTTGTGACAAGCATTCAATATTCCACCACCATTCCCACCACAACTGACATCTGCCCTCCAACATTGTCTTCATTTTCCTAACATCCCTCAAGCCAACACCCATAGCAGACCCACAATATTTTATTTTACATTGTTACTACTAAATGACTAATGGGATGATAAAAAAAATCTGAGTAGAATAAAATTTGTAAAAATTGTCATATCTTACCATGGGGACATGAAGGCCTTGTCTGAGGTATGACTAAACTGTTTTTGCAAGTTAAGCCTTCTGTGTTAATGTTTTTGTTCATCAAGATTGGTTGGCTTCTACACCACATTCCATCCAATCTGATGTGCTACTACTCAGGTTTTGTTGTTGTAGAGTGTAAAGACTTCACTCCAGAAAATCTAGAATATTTTTTAACTGGGAAGTTCAGAATATTTAACTGGTACTGTGGCAGCAGCTTTGGGGTGTAGGAGCAGCTGTGAGGCTCTGGTAAGGCAGAAGCTCTGCCTCCCTCTGAGATTACCCTCGAGGTCTAAGCTGGGAATGGGTGTCCAAGAATTTTTGTGGCTGGTTTATCTCTGTAGATATTTATTTATGAGTCTCTGGAACAAGACTGGTAGATGAGTTTATGTGGCAGTGGGACTTGGCCCTAAGTGGTTATTCTTTAAACGAGGTGCGGTGAAGAAGCAATCTGGTAGGTTTGCATAGACTTTCTCTAAAGTGTATAATAGTGTGAACTGGCAACAATCCATTGCTAAGGTTGTCTCTGCTCTGAATATGTATTACCTTTGCAATCAGGGATACAGATACTTTTAATTTATAATTATTATTTTTTTTCACCGTCATCCCGTTGCTCATCGATTTGCTTGAGCAGGCACCAGTAATGTCTCCATTGTGAGACCTGTTGTTACTGTTTTTGGCATATCTAATATGCCACAGGTAGCTTGCCAGGCTCTGCTGTGCGGGCGAGATACTTTTGGTAGCTTGCAAGGTTCTCTGAGAGGGGCAGAGGAATTGAACCAGAATCTTCTGCTTGCAAGGCAAACCTCCTACCCACTGCGCTAAATTTTAATTTTATTTGTATAAGGTTGTTCACAATAATTTATTACATTCAGTATTCCAACACCAATCTCACAGCTATTAAACCTTCCCATCACCAATATTTCGAATTTTCCCCATCACCACTCAAGCCTACCCCAACATGCCCTAAATAATTTATTGTGTATTACTTGTTATGAATAATCTGCTAAAAATGATCAAAGTTTCCTTAGAAGAAAGTGTGTAAAGATTGTTGTACCTCAGCCTGGAGCCATTAAGCCCTTGTACAGGAGATTTACTAAGATGCTGTTACAGGTTGAGCATTGTGTGCTTATATATATATATATATATACACACACACACACATATATGTGTGTAAATAATATGTTATATTATTTACATAAATAATATTATATAAATAATAATATTAATTGAGATCAGTTGCCTTCTACATTACACCCCACCCAATGTGGTGTGAAATTTCTAAAATTTCAGAAATTCTAAAATTTTAAATAGGTTGATACAGCTGGAGTTAAGTTTTTTTTTTTTTTTTTTTTTTAGATTTTTGGGTTACACTTGGCAATGCACAGTGGTTACTCCTGGCTCTGCACTCAGGAATTTCTCCTAGTGATGCTCAGGGGACCATATGGCATGCTGAAAATTGAACCCTGGTGGGCCTTGAGCAAGGCAAACACCCTACCTGCTGTGCTATCACTTCAGCCCTGCAGTTAAGGTTTTAACTGGATGGTGACTTTGGGTCCCGAGGCATGTGAGTAACTGCCAGGCTTCCAGGAGCACAGGGAGATGGGAGGAGGTGTTCCATTCCTGACTTCGTACGATCCTGGAAATTTTGGCCACAAAACCCGCATACCTGAGTTTTTCAGCAGATTCATTCATGCATGAGGCTCATCTGAACCTTTGGAGATTGGCTGTGAGCATGACAGAGACTGAGTTCTGGAGGTTTTCAACTGCCAGGACTGAGGAGTCCCCATCCTGGCCCACCATGGAGTTGCTCTGGGTATGGAAAGAGACACTTTTTAAAGTTGAGGTAATGTGGTTTACAATAGTGCGCTTTGGGTGTAGAAAGAATAACACAAACTTCCCTCACTACCAAAGTATCCTTGTGTCATTTGTAGACCTCCCACATCCACTGGATCTCCTCCTTTCTTTTTTTTGTTTTTTGGTTTTTGTTTTTATTTATTGGGTCACACCTGGCAGTGCACAGGGGTTACTCCTCGCTCATGCACTCAGGAATTACTCCTGGCAGTGCTGGGGGGACCATATGGGATGCTGGGAATAGAACCTGGTTTGGCTGCATGCAAGGCAAACGCCCTACCGCTGTGCTGCCGCTCCAGCACTCCTCTTCTCTTTTAGTCACATCAGTTCAATTCTGTTGTCAACACTAAAGGCTTTATTTTCATTCACTTGGACTGACATCCATTTCCTTTCTTTGTTTATTTCTCTAGCACATATGAATAAAATTATATGGCATTTGTCCTCTCTTTCACTCATTTTGCTTAGTGTAGCATTCTCTAGACTTATCCTAGTTGTGGCAAAAGGCAGGGTTTTATCTTTTTTTTATAGCTGAGTAATATTAATATTCTATTTTGTATATATAACAATTTATATACTTATCTGTTGTTGGACTTATCTGGGTTGTTTTCAGATCTTGGCTATTGAAAATGAATGTGAGTGTGCATATATCTTTCTAAATGAATGTAAGTATGCATATATCTTTCTAAAATGTTTTTGTTGGGGGCACACCTGGCTTTGCTCAAGGTTTGCTCTTGTGGATCACTTCTAAGGTTCAAAGGACCATGTGGGAAGCCTTTGATTTTACACAGTTGCTCATATGTAATGCAATTAGTGCCTTATTCACTCTACTATCTTTGTGACCACTGCACATACACACACGCACACATATTTATGCATATATATTTTGGAAGAGGGAGTCCTCTGTTGTCCTCAGGGCTCCCTACTGACCTCCTGATCCTGTTCTCAGGTATCACTCCTGGAGGGGCTCAGGAGACCATATGGTAGCAGGGATTGGACCCAGGTTGGCTGTGAGCAAGGCAAATGTCTTACCCTCTGTACTATCTTTCCAGATATATTCTTTTTGAATTATTGTATATTCTTTTTGAATTATTGTTTTTATGGTTTTGGTGAACTGGAGCGATAGCACAGTGGGTGGGGCATTTGCCTTGCATGCGGTTGACCCAGGTTCGATTCTTCTGTCCCTCTCGGAGAGCCCAGCAAGCTATCCAGAGTATCCTGCCCACACGGCAGAACCTGGATAGCTACCCGTGGCGTATTCGATATGCCTAAAACAGTAACAAGTCTCACAATGGAGACGTTACTGGTACCTGCTCGAGCAAATTGATGAACAACAGGACAACAGTGCTAGAGTGAATGTTTTTGGTATAGAATTACTGAATCATTTTCTTAAATTTTTGAGATGTCTCCATACTGTTTCATAAACAGGCTAAAACAGAACATCCGCCAATAATAGAGATCAAAGCTGCCATTTTTTGCTGCATTCTATCAGTAGTGGGCTTTTTTGTATAGCCATTCTCTCTGGCATTAGGTGATATCTCATTGTCCTTTCTATTTTCAATTCCCTGATGATAAGTGATGAACACTTTTTCATACACCTGTTGTCCAGCTGTATATCTTCTTTGAAGATGTGTCTGTTCAGCAACTTTCCTAGTTCTGGGATCAGATGTGTTGTCGTTTATCTTTTTATTTGTGTTTTTAAAAAAATTTTTATTAGTGCATTTCTGTGTTTTATGTAAGTTGGAAATAATCCCTTTGTTAGACATATGGTGTGATGATATTTCCTTCTGTTAGATATTATGTCATTATGTTATCTATCTAGTTTCTTTCAGGGTACAGAAATATTTTTGTACAGTTATCTTATTCATTTTTACTTTTTTGTCAAAAGATCATTGGTTACACTGCTAAAATCAATAACATGCAGAATTCTGCCAATGTTTCCATGGTATTTTTTATGTTTCCTTCATAAAATAGTCTTTAATCCATTTTTAATTGAGCTTTGCGTATAGTATGAAATAAGGATCCAATTTTATCTTTCTGTGTGTAATTTCTTCAACAACCCATGCATCTAATGGCCTACTTCCCAATGTTTATTCTATTGGTCTTAGAGTATTTATTCTAGTATCACATTATTTTGATCACTACAGCTTTGCACTATAGTTTAAAGTCAGGGAATGAAATGCCTCTCCCCTTATTTTTCTGCAGAACTTTTTTGGTAATTCATGAATTTTTGCAAATTTTAGCAGTGTTTGTTTTATGTTCTTGAAGAAAGTCAGTGGAACTTTGTTTTGGACTGCTTTGAAAATGTATGCTATTTACTGGTTATTTAATGTTAACTCTCTCTAAACATGAACATGGAATATTTTATACTTCCTTCCTTGTGTACTTAAAAATTTTTTAAATAATAACTTACAGTTTTCAATGATTCCTAGATGCTTGTTTCTGGACAAAATATAAATTATTTTTTGCTTTGTACTTATATTCTAGTTCTTTGTTTTTATATAAAAATACAACATCTTTTGTAAAATTAGTTTTCTAGTTTGATATTTTACTGTGAGTGTACAGTGAGGTCTTTAGGGTTTTCTTTTTTTTTTTTTTTTTTGGTTTTTGGGTCACACCCGGCGATGCACAGGGGTTACTCCTGGCTCTTTCACTCAGGAATTACCCCTGGCGGTGCTCAGGGGACCATATGGGATGCTGGGATTAGAACCTGGGTCGGCCGCGTGCAAGGCAAACGCCCTACCCGCTGTGCTATCGCTCCAGCCCCTCTTTAGGGTTTTCTATGTACGCTATAATACCATCTTCAATCATGGTAGGTAGACATTTTTACACTTTTGAATTTCTATGATTTCTTTTTCTTGTCTAATTGCTGTGGTTAGACTCCCAATACTATATTGAATAAGAGTGAAAGAGACATCCTTGCTTTGTGTCTGATTTTAGAGGTCAGACTTTCTATTTTTCATTCTTTGGTGATAGCTATTGGTTGTACATGGTCTTTATTATATTGAGGTAAGTCCTTCTGTCCCCATTTATGGTTAAAATTTTTAGCAGAAGTGGGTGTTGGATCTTGTCAAAAGATTTCTCTGATAGATGTAGATTTTTTTAAGTGCAACTTTTTATTTACTTTTTAATCTCTGAAATCACAGAAAAGAGCTAAAGGGAAGCCACTGTTTTGAACCTAGATGCTTCTCCGTGTTGTTCCTGTCAGCTTCCACTTGATCTGAAGTGAAGATGAACGCTCACTGTTTCAATTGCACTGCACAAATCATAGTTCCCAAGAGACAAAAACTGGCATCTGGTGAACAGATAGTATAGCAGGCAGCCACTTCCCTGCGTTTGGTTGACCCGGTTCAATCCCTGAAACCCAAGATGGTCCCCTGAGCACTGTCAAAAGTGATTTCTGAACACAGAAACAGGAGTTACCCCTGAGTATTACCAGGTGTGGCCCCAAATCAGAAACAACAACAACAAAAAAACCCAAAATGACATCTGTTCTTAAAGACTGTCTTGGTACATTTCTTGCAACTTTCTAGAAGTATAGGAAGTCATATTTTAAGAAGTAGTCATTGCTGAGGCTGGAGAGATAGTATCATGGATAGTGTGTTTGCCTTGCATGAGGCTGATCTTGGTTTGATGCAGAGATAAGAGTAAGCCCTGAGTCCCTGAACATCATTACATGTGGCCCAAAAATTAAAAAAGAAATAAGGAAAAACAAATAAAAGGAATGTATTTATTGTCCTCTTGACTATATAAGGCTTAACATTTGATCAACCAAGATACCATATAAAATGAAAATATGTTAGACTATAAGTCAGAAATCTGAGTTCTGTCCCAGTGTCAAACTAATTGTGGTTTTGGACAAGTTACCAAAACTGAGACTAGGATTCTGTTAGTGTAAGGAACAACAAATATCCATAGACAGAAGCTGCGGTGACCAAATAAGATAATGCTTATGAAAGGGATAAGAAAAATGATGTATTCAAATGCTGTCAATATCATACTAGAAATGATCATTCTGGACAAGAACTGAGTGTTGAATGTAGATAAAGGGATATACATGATAACCTTCCAGTCTTTATATTTCAAACCATAATACCCAGAAAGAGAAAAAGAGAGAGACAGAAAGAGGAGAAAGAGAGCCAGGATGGGGGATGGGAGGGAAACTGGGGGCATTGATGGTGGGAAATGTACACTGGTGAAAGGGATGCAAATATTATAACGTTATATTAACTGAAACCCAGTCATGAATACCTTGTAACTGTGTAGCTCACTGTTGTTCAATAAAAAAATTTAAAAAACCCAAATGCTGCCTCTATCATTATTGTTATTATAATCATTAGTATTAAAGCTATTATAATTGCATAAGCTAAGGCAATATATTAATTATATTGCAATTTACATAATTCCTGGAAAGGGAAAAAGAATATCCCTGATATCCAGGTCATCAAGTTATTCTTGGTATGCAAATTTATTTAAAATGTGTTCTTATATATTTTTATAATGAGAATTACCTTTATAATTTTGTGATAGATTTAGCCTGCTTGTTTCTCTGGAGGAAAGCCCAGGAACTCTTGTTCTTTTCTATCTATGAATGGATGTTCCTAATCTCTTTTTTTCTATAAAGAACCACCAAGTAGCTTTTTCCTTTTATTTACTCCCATGTGTTTTCCATATATTTAGTGCCTAGCTCAAAGCTGATTGTGCACAAGTACTATATTTAGTATATAAAAATACCTTATTTCAGTAAAATAAAAAATTAATAATCTGAACACCTTGGGGCAAAGTATATTGATGGAAACAAATGGGGTCAGGAGAGATGTTGTAAACAATACTACAGAGCATTGACCAATAAGCATGTAACACAGGACACCAGCAAGCAAGAGAGCAAAGCCTGATAAGAAGCTTCAGTCAAGGTGAGGGGGTCAGAGATCCTCTTTATATCTCAGAGAAAACTGAGCTCCATCTGGAACCCACCACAGTGACCAAGAATTTGGAAAGAGAATCATAAATATGATTTTTCAGAGTAGAGAGTGTGGAGCCCAAGTTACACCCAGAAATAGACATAGCCATATACATGTACACACATGTGGCCCCAAAATTAAAATTATACACACATGCTCATACATGTACATGAAACTTGGGACCAAGATCCTAGGTCTTTATCCTAAAGATAAACATATGGTCTGAAGAAATTCAGGAGCATGGCCTCAGAACCCTCAGAACTGGATACATCATATCCCTAACCAAGACAAGACATCCTTTAGATACCATGGCAACTCATGATTCTCTCATGAGATCTCATGTTTGGAGAGATCTCTGACTTTGCCAACCACTGTTAATATCCTTCGTCTAGTCCAAGTTTTCCTGTCCTGACTACCTGAGAAACTACTCTCTTAAACCTACCTTGCTTCAACTTTCATCTAACCTGTAACTCTTTATTCAAGTTTGCCCTCAATATTTATGTTATATCTACAGAATGAAGAAGGACATGGATGCTCTCTCCTATATACAATAATGTCATGTGATTCTATATTTTCTTTTAGTTAGTAGACACTTGTGAAGCTATAATTTTGCCCAATAACTGTAGAAAAAACATGACGTACTGAGAGCAAGATAGCAGACCAGTATGCTACTCATCTAGCAGATGAAATGGAGATAAAGGAGATCTCATGGAGTGTTAGAACTTGGCTTCAATATCACACTGAATTAACTACAATCTAGACATAGCTGTGCACCAGTTGTATGGCCAAAATGATTTGATTTATTATTTGCATAATTTGATTTCCTCATCTGAAAACGGGGGAAATAATATTTAGCACTTTCTGCCTGGGAACATTGTAAGAGTTAAGAAGGAAATATTTACATATATTTTCTATTAAGATTATAAATAGACATTTTTAGAACACCCAGAGTTTTTAAATCTTTAGATTTCTTCTCTTATCATCTTTGGATAATGAAAATGTGGAGGGAAAACAGAAAAATATACCGCAGAAGTGAAAATTTTTTTGGCAAGAACAATCAGTTGCAAAAAACTCAGCCCCTATCCAGAGACAGGTAAAACAGATTCACTTTTCCATACCAAATGTCTCAAAGGTATCAAAATTTGTCAATTCCACATTTAGATGCCTATTTCTTTCTAGAGTTTCTCAAAATACAAATATTTCAGTGGATGTAGCAGCAATTTTCAAAGAATATAGTCTCATTTGAAGAAGGAAATGATACATTGTTTAATCCCGTTTAAGTGATTCTGAAATATTACATCAATTTACAGCAGAAATGCAATGGTGGTAATAAACATGAGGATTCTTCTCAGTGCTTGGGATTTAACAAACTAGCTCCCATGCTGCCAAATCCCCAAACATCATCACCCTGACACTTGCTCCAATCCCTTTCTGTTGAGATTGAAATGTATTTTCTAAATCAAAGCTGATGCTGACATAGAATCTCTGCATGGTCAGACAAGAATAGTGTGGTTGATGCCTGAGAAAGTAAAAGTGTGCAAAATGATAACATTAAGGAACCTTGTTGAAAGGTGTGTCTCACATTGTCTTCTCAATTATGCAAGACTTCCTGTGACTGATCCAGTCTGATCACTTTCCTCTCCTACTATTTCTCCCTGCAATTCCTGGCAAAAGTAAATCCTCCAGTGTCCAATATATGCCTTAGGTTTCTCTGCCAGAGAACAGTTGTGTTTATGTTGGTTCCTATTTTCTCTCTCCTTCATGGAAATGTACTTCAATACCACCTGGTCCGTGACATTTCTTGATCCCTCTCTCAACAGACATAATCAGTGGATGCCTCCCTCTTTAGATCAGAATGTTTTGAACCTTTAATATGACAGGGTTCATACTATTTTTTAAAAAATTTTATTGAATCACTGTGAGATAGTTACAAGTTTTCATGTTTGGGTTACAATCACACAATGATCAAACACCCATCCCTCCACGAGTGCACATTCCCCACCACCAATATCCCCGGTATACTCCCCCTTCCCACCCTCCCTCTGCCTCCATAGCAGACAATATTACCCGTACTCCCTTTCTACTTTTGGGCATTATGGCTTGCAACACAGACACTGAGAGGTCATCACGTTTGGTCCATTATCTACTTTTGGCACACATCTCGACAGGGTTCACATTGTAATTTATGAAGAATTCTAATTTATTGGCCTCAGGTGTACTATAAGTTCTATGAAGATAGAAAGTACATCATACCTACCTTTGAATTTTCTTTTTGATGTGGTCCAGGCTCTCTCATGTCACTGCACTTCAGACAGTGCAGAATTGCAGAATTTTGTTAAAAGATATTTTATTTCTTCATTGGAGGTCAGGATTTTCAAGGAAGGGCTGAGAATTAGGAGGTGTTAGGGTACAACTATAGATGATAGATCCATTATTTTGATATGTTAAATTAATATGTTATGGAGAACATCCCCAATCTTTGGGTTCAAAGAGAACTGGTTCATTCCTCACGACTGTCACAGCTACAAGAGATGTACAACACTGACCAGGTCAAACCATGAATCTGGTGCACTTCTCAGAGGCCTCTGTATTAAAACACTGTCTTTTCTCTCCAGATATGAAAAGATCCACTGAGTACCTTTTAGCTATGACTACTCATTTGAGTTTGGTTTCACTAGGTCTGTTTAGTAAACATACAATCTATCTGATGTATAACAATTTCTAAATGAGTGTAATCTTTGGGTAGTCACAAAAGTTGCTCACTAATACTGATTGAATTAGAGCCCTAAGTGGGATGGGATTGAAAAATATGTGCTTTGCCTGCTATTATTTTAATTGCTTTCATCAAAATTCCACAAAGTCTGCTCAGATCTAAGACAGAAGATAGTCTTTCAATCATTGTTTCTAATTTCTCATATCCCACTCAGTCATGAAAACATGGCTGCTTTTGAGATCTTTATTGGACTTTCATTTGACCATTGTATTTGATCAAATACTTCACAAGTTGAACAAAAGTTAACAGAGTTTGTTTTTGTTGGGGGACCATACCCGGCAGTGCTCAGGGCTTCTCCTGGTTGACAGAATATCACTCGTAAAATGGTTAGGAACAGAGCCACAGACCAATGGAACAGGGTTGAATATTGTGACCCCCCCAAATATATGATCATCTAATATTTGATAAGGGAGCAAGAAATGCACAGTGGAGCAAAGAAAGCATTTTTAACAAATTGTGCTGGCAAAATTGGACAGATACATGCAAAAAAAGGGGCTCAGATCTCTGCCTATCACCACGTACAAAAGTCAGATCAAAATGAATTAAAGACCTCAACATCAGACCAGAATCCCTAAGGTATATTGAAGACAAAGTCTGCAAAACCCTCCACGACATTGAAGCTAACGATATCTTCAAAGATGACACGTCACTAGCCAACCAAGTGAAAACAGAGATAAACAAATGGGACTATCTTAAACTAAGAAGCTTCTGCACCTCAAAAGAAACAGTGACCAAAGTACAGAGACAGTCTACAGAATGGGAAAGGATATTCACCCAATACCCATCCAATAAGGGGTTGATATCAAGGATATGCAAGGTACTGGTTGAACTCCACAAGAAGAAAACATCCAACCCCATCAAAAAATGGGGTAATGAAATGAACAGAAACTTTCTCAAAGAAGAAATCTGAATGGCTGAGAGGCACATGAGAAAATGTTCAACATCACTAATCATCAGGGAGATTAGATGAAAGCAACTGGTGTTGGCTTTTGATGTGGGGAGAAAGGGACTCTCCTTCACTGGTGGTGGGAATGCCGATTGGTTCAGCCCTTTTGGAAAACAATATGGACAATTCTCAAAAAATTAGAAATTGAGCTCTCATTTGACCCAGCAATACCACTCCTGGTAAAATATCCCGGAGAGGCAAAAAGGTATAGTAGAAATGACATCTGCATTTGTATGTTCATTGCAGCACTGTTTACAATAGCCAAAATCTGGGAAAAAAATGGAGTGTCCCCAAACAGATGACTGGTTAAAGAATCTTTGGTACATCTACACAATGGAATGCCAAAATCTGGAAAAAAATATGGAGTGCCCCCAAACAGATGACTGGTTAAAGAAACTTTGGTACATCTACACAATGGAATACTATGCAACTGTTAGAAAAGATGAAGTCATGAAATTTGCATATAAGTGGATCAACATGGAAAGTATCATGTTAAGTGAAATGATTCAGAAAGAGAGAGACAGATGAGAAAGATTGCACTCATCTGTGGAGTATAAAGTAACAGAATGGGAGACTAACACCCAAGAGTAGTAGAGATAAGAACCAGGAGGTCTGCCCCACAGATTGAAAACTGGCCTCACATGCTGGGGGAAAAGGCAGCCGAGATATAGAAGGGAACACCTAGTAGAGGATGTTGGGAGGACCCACAAGGGTTGAAAGATGCATGCCGAAAGTAGACTCTAGACCAAACAGAATGGCCACTCAATACCTCTATTGCAAACTACAACACCCAAAAGGAGAGAGAACAAAAGGGAATGCCCTGCCACAGAGGCAGGGTGGGGTGGTGGGGGTTGGGGTGGGGGTGATGGGAGGGATACTAGGAACACTGGTGGAGGAGAATGGTGGAGGGATGTAAATGATAACTGTACAAAATGCAAACATGAAAGTTCATAAGTTTCTAACTGTACCTCATGATGATTCACTAATAACAACAACAACAACAACAAAGGTTTGGAAGACTATTTGTGCTGCCAGGCAGAAACCTGAGTTTACTGTATACAAAATAAACATCTTACCAGCTATATGATCTCTTTGGCCCCTGAACAGAAATAATTTCTCCCTTGAGATTTCACCTTCACTAACTTTAATGGCACTATGTTGCAATTTTTCCTTACGAGCCAGGTCTTCTTTCCTTTACTAGCCAGAATGAAGCTGAAGCCAGGCTTCATTCTGGGCTCCTCCTCTGTCCACTGCAAGTTCTACCCTTGGGTAGCACCTTTTGTCTCCATTGCTGCTCCTTCCATTCCCAAAGCCCTGAGTTGTTGCTGGTCTTCCTCTATAACTTCTCACTAACTTCCTGTACAATATAAACAACAGAAGATCTCTTTAAAGAACCTAAAACTTTCCTTTACTCCTTTAAAAATTTATTCTCCAAAGATCTTATTCCTATAATTTTACTCTAATGTTGTTCACCCAAGTTGTTCTCAACCCTGACTCTACAGAAGAATTATACGGGAAAGCTGAAACAAAAATTACTGGTGTTGGGGCTTGTTCTTCAAGCCCCTGTTCTGTCTTGAACATGTATCTTACTTGACGGCCTCTCTGTTTTCTTGATTATTTACACTCTAAAGATATTCTCTTACACAATTCTTCATCCTTCTCTCTCCTCACATTTTTCTAAATAAGTTTTAATAAAAATTATCTTTCTTCACACAGAGAAAAAAATATTACTGCAAGAGGGGCTGGAGCGATAGCACAGTGGGTAGGGCGTTTGCCTTGCACGCAGCCAACCCGGGTTCGAATCCCAGCATCCCATATGGTCCCCTGAGCACCGCCAGGAGTAATTCCTGAGTGTAGAACCAGGAGTAACTCCTGTGCATCGCCGGGTGTGACCCAAAAAGCAAAAAAAAAAATATTACTGCAAGAGACATTCTAGTTTGGATGATCCGGAGAGGGGCAAAGGCATTTGGATTTTTGTTTGTTTGTTTGTTTGGTTTTGGGTTTGGGGCCATACCCAGTCATGCTCAGAGCTTACTCCTGGCTCTGTACTCAGAAATCAATCTTGGTGGTGTTCAGGGAGCCATATGGAATACAGAGGATTGAAGCCAGGTCAGTCACATGCAAAACAAGTATCTGAGACTCTACTATATTTCCATCCCTGGTATTAAAAATTTATTTAAATTAATTTTCTTATTATTAGTGATATGAATTTATCCTCTTCTCCCACACCACCCTGAAGTATCTTTTCTTAGCACTTCTCAGGAACTAAGACTTAGATCTTATTTTTATCTCTAGGTTTTCAGACCTCGAAGCAAGAACTAAATGGCCATTTATTGTCTTAAGTAAGGATCCACAAAACTTAGTTTGTTCCAGACAGATACAATTCACATAGGTTGTTCTGTTGTTTGATTTGATTAGCTAACCTGCCTGTTTCCTTTCTCAAAGGAGTCTCATTTGTACAATAGATTATATGGCCCCCAAAGGGTTCCTAGATGTTTGAAAATGTTTACTCTAATGGGCTGGATTGTGTGTTTTGAGGTGACTCTATTTAGAAAAGACCTCAAATGAGATAAAGAAGCGATTACACTAAAATGAGGCCATAGGGTGGATCTTAATCCAATCTGTCTAGTGTCCTCAGAAAAAAAAAAAAGAGGGAATCTGGACATCGGAGAGATCAGGAATAGGTGCATGTACCCAGAGGAGGACCAAGTGAGGGTACAATAAAAAGGTGGTCATCTGGCAGTCATGGAAAGGCCTCAGCAGAGGGAAAACTGGCTGGGATTTTGATGGTGATTTCCTGCCTCCTATAATTGTGAGAAAATCAACTTCTACTGTTCAAGTAACCTAGTCTGTGCTATGATGTCATTTATTATGGCAGCCCAATAGTACACTTGGCAACTATAAATAAAGTCAAACCAGCATGAATATTTTTTCCTAAGCATTCCTATTCTCTAGTGTTCATAAAATTTTTTGAGAAAAATAGTATCTGGCTTTTAGTTCTTTTGGTTTCCTTCGCCATATAATAAAGGGCTTGACTTCATGGGAACTTAGCTTTCTTCCATGACGAATTGATAAGATGGTTTCCAGATTAAAGACTGAGGTGCATGCCTCTGACAGTAGACAGTGAAAGTAAGTGTTATGCATCATTACAACAATGAAGGCACTGTTCTTACCCCTCAGCCACACACTGATATTGAAACATGTCATCTCCATTCAGCAAGTGACAGACAAAGTGGTTTTTAGAAGACTCAGCACAGGGTCACTTTAGGGGTGTATAGATTAGAGTCCTGTGTGAGCAGGCAACCAAATTATTTTTAATGCATAAAGGCTAACACTCCTAGTGAAAATAGGCGACCAAAGAGATATTTCTGGGGCTGAAGTACAGTGGGTACGGCATTTGCCTTGCACCTGGGTTCGATTCCCAGCATGCCATACGGTCCCCTGAGCACCGTCAGGAGTAATTCCTGAGTGCAGGAGCCAGGAGTAACCCTTGTGCATCGCCTCTTATGCCCCCAAAAGAAAAGAAACACAAATATTTCTGCAGAATAAACAGTAAAGGAGAAGATAGAGGTGAAAGAGAAACCAGGTTCTCATAGTGCTTTCTTGCCTTCTGACCCTCTGTTTTAAATTTCGTTCTTTTCCAGTCCTCCAAGGTACAGCTGTCATCCTGCATATATTTTAATGCTTCTGATACCTGAGGCCTTAAAAATGACAAGTTCTCCATTACATCTTTTTGTCTTCCCCAGGCTAAGTAACTTGAGTTCAGTTCCTCTCAAAACTTTCACTTCTTCCTCTTTCTTTATTTTGGTATTTGGGACACATCTGATGATGCTCAATGTTACTCTTGGCTCTGCAGTCAGGGATGCCGGGGATCAAACCCAAGTTAGCCTCATGCCAGGTCAATCCTTACCCACTCTACTATTTCTCTGACCCCTCCTCTCCACAGACTGTAGTTCACCAAAGACTCAAGTTTAAGTGATTACTATATATTAGTGCTATCCTCTCACAAACTACAAATTAGCATCTCACACATCTGTGCGGACCATCAAATCATCAGTATCTTTTATTCATTAAATAGAAAGCAAAGGAATCAAACTTACCTACACTATTCATTGTGAAGGACAGCTATGTTCCCAGGTGTGCTCCCTTCTCCGTTACTGATAAATGAATTAATCTTGCTTATTTGCAGGTGTTTGAAAACATTAAAGAACAAAATATACCAGCCCTATGGATGCATTTCTACCAGGAAACTCTATAGCTCTTCAAATTTTACATCATTACATAAATACAACAGTCCTTGTTTTCCACACAGATTCCTACTTCTTTCACACCCCAGCATATGCTAAAAGCTCTCAAGCAACACTCTTTCGCCATCTCTGGGAGGTGTCTTAAAACATTTTTAGCTCACCAAACACAAAACAGAGGAGAATCTGTTTCTCTAACTCAAGGATAATTGTCTTCAACTATGTATATATACTGTAAATGGAAACCTATAGATTTAAAAAAGCAGTTTCACTCTAAAATTGGCATTTGTACTGCAATAGTTGAATGGTGCAACAATTGAGTTTCCAAGCATTCTGGAAATTCCATGTTTTTTTTGTAATATTCAGACCAAATACCCAGTAAAATTAAATGGTGAATAACATTAAAGAGACACAATAATACCGAAGCCTACTGAATTAATGGGACTACACATAAACCAAAACTGATGAATGAAATGTGTTTCTGAAAGAGTATCTTATGATATATAATAAAAAATATCAGAAATTAGAGAGAGATAGTACAATAGGTAAGGTGCTTGTCTTGCACGTGCCCAATGCAGGTTTGATGTACAGCTTCCCATGTCTCCTTGAGTACCACCAGGAGTAATTCCTGAGTGCATAGCTAGGAGTAACCCCTGAGCATCACCAGGTTTGACCAAAAAACTCTAAAACAAAGATCATTTTCATTTGAAAGAACCACATAAGAAATTATTAAGGTATAGAACTTTGCATATAATACAATAGCAGCTAATCACATATGACTATTTTAGTTAATTAAAATTAGAAATTCATACCTTCAGCTGCCTCACCAGATCTTAGGAGTTAAATACTATATCGGGGGTGTTTGAGCATTGTATAACTGAGACTTTAACCTGAACGCTTTGTAACTTTCCACATGGTGAATTAATAAAAGAATTAAAAAAAATACTGTATCGGCTAGTAATTGTCATATCGTGCGGCAAAGAGAGCAAAAATTTCCATCATTACGGAAAGTTTGATAGGACAACCATGGTTTAGAGGGTTTTATTAGAATATGTGATGAATATAATTCTAAATACCAGGTCTTTTTGTTCCCTCCAGACCCAGCTAGGAGTGATCCCTGAGCACAGAGCCAGCAGTGAACTCTGAACACCACTGTGTTTGGCCCAAACTGCCCTCCACCCGAAAAAAAAAGAGAGAGGGAGATAATGAGTAGTACTATATACCTGCAAAATGTGATAAACTGGCAGAAAAGAGCAATGAAAAAAATGCACTCCAAGAATGAACTAATATTATAAAGAATTGACATTTTATTACATGGAATATCTTCAGATAAGCAGAGAAATCTTGGGCTAAGATAGAAAAGAGTTAGTAAATATTATTAGAATATCTCATTACACTCTGTTTAAACATAAAATGCACTAGCTTCCTCTCATCTATTAGAGGTTAATTGGACTTTATTGGTCTTCCTTCAAATACTATTCATTCATCCCTTACTTCCTGCCCTGAATATTATGCTCTTATAAATAAGCAACAAAACATTTTGAACATATATTTAATTATAACCCTAATAAAAAGAGTAAAATGAAGACTTCCCATTTTACAAAAAAGGCAAGAACTTTATTTTTAACAAATCCTCAGTTTTGTGGTACACCATTTACATCTCTAAATCAAAAATTATAAAGATAATGCAAAGGAAACAGAGAACTCCATAAAAGCACATCATCCAAATATACTATTGGCCAATGCTTAAACTAAATACACAGTGAACATGAAAGGTTCAGTTATGGCACTTAAATAAATAAGAGCAAGGAGAACAGAACTTATTCACAGTCCAAAACAATAGGCTTTTGACCTTTGGTATATGTCTCAAATAAGCATCCGTAAACACCTGTTAGTCAATAGTGTTTAGTTCTAGGTTTCTTATGCTCATGTTTGTGTCTCAAAAATAACCAACAAAAATAATAAACCAGGTTTGACACGGCTGATTAAGGTCTGTGGTGTGAGCACACAGGTAAATTCAAACCATGGCAAAACGAAGTGCAGCTGTGTTGCACAACAAAATGATGTAAGAAAACAAGGGAAACGTATCCATTAAAAATTCCGTCCTTGGGTGGACACCCATGATATGAACAAAAAATAAACTTTTAATGCTATCCAGAGTCCACAAGATGGAAGGCAGAAATATCCCAAAGCTTATAACCACATGCCTAACAGTGCAACAAACCATCTTACAGAAGTGTTACAGTTGCATATTGCAATTCCCTCCCTCCCACCCAACCCCTGCCCCTAATAAAGAGCACCAGTGCAGTTTGAGTTAGAAAATTGGAGATACTGAGACATTCCTAAAGTTTTCATAATGACTAAGGGCTAGTCAGATGGGGCTCTAATGCAAACCTCTTCATAGTCATTTTTCAAAAAGCACCCCATGTCATTCTCCCTAGCTTGCAGAGAAACCATACTAGGTATGCAGTAAGGCCAGATTCTGAAAGGAAAAAAGCTGGCATGCTATCCTGGATTGAGGAATTGGGGCATGCTGATGGAGAGGTACAAGAAAAGTGCCTCAGGGATGATTTCCTACAGCCCAAGATGGAATGATGTACTGAGATAGGTCACACATTTTGTGCCAATGAAGTATTTGAATCACACCTTTCACCAGATATAGACCTCAGCAGAGTTAAGTACCATTTGGTAGCTGTGCAGGTCCACAGTTGTCAAGAATAGACTGAGTCACATAATAAAAAGGTCCAAAGAAGTGCAACTCATCCATCTCATGATTCTACCTGGCTGTCTTTGTGCAACCAGGACTGTGGCCATCGGCAATGGTTCTATCTTCTTCCCTCTTCCACTGATACAAGATCTTCTCTTATCCAACCTTAGTCTACATCTCAATGGTGAGAGTCACCTAAATGAGGGCAGATACTTGAGCAAGTTATCTGCATTATTATGTACTCCAGGCCTTCTCAAAGACTGCTCCCTCACACGTAGGCAGAATCGCTGGACTGAGTCCTGCCAAAATTGGGAACACTGACTCGGGGCAGGTCTTTGTTGCGGATCTCATAGACTGACTTCCTCTTGGCCTGGGCCCCTCGCACAGCCAGCTTGATCTTGCGCCATCCCAAGTGGTTGAGTTCAGCCAGGTTGAGCACCACACAGATTCCACTCACAGCAAACATGAACACTAAAAAGACGGTCTTCTCAGTAGGCCGGGACACATAACACTCCACTTCCTTGATGCAGGGATAGCGGTCACATTCATACAACCCTGGGACACTGAAACCATAGAGAAAGTACTGGCCCACCAGAAATCCAATCTCCAGGGCATTTCGGAACACCACTTGAATAATGTAGAAGCGGGAGATGCCTTCCTGCCTTCGGAGCTTGGACCGTGCTGCAGTACGGAGCCCTGATGGGTGTGGAGTCAGCTCCTTAACCTCTAAACAATCCGGCTCTGTCTCCTTGCTGGTGGTCTCTGTGTTCTGCAGTACCCCATTGACAATGGCATTTTGCAACTTCTTATCTTCTCTCTTGCCACTGCCACTGCTCCCACCACCCGTTCCTCCAGGACCTCCCATGGACTCAGGGGGGTCTCTGTCCAGGGCTAGGAAGACAGTAGAGTAGCGGCGTTCTCGCTGCTTGGCAGACTGGTGCACAGAGTAGGTGATGAAGCAGAGGCTGGGGGTACACACCATTATAATCTGGAAGACCCAGTATCGTATGTGGGAGATGGGGAAGGCGCGATCATAGCAGGCCTGGTTACAGCCGGGCTGCAGGGTGTTGCATACAAACATGGTCTGCTCATCATCGTACACCGTCTCCCCCACAATGGCCACAATGAGGATCCGGAAGATCACCACCACAGTCAACAGGATCCTGAGCAGGGAGGGAGAGGGAAGGAGAGAGGTTCTCATGGGCTGAGTCACTGACTTAGGAAAGCCCTGCTCCTTCTTTCCCTGGGCTTTTGCCAGTCTTGTGACTCGGGAGCTGTCCATCCCTGCCCGGTACTGAACTGGGAAGCTAGGAAATATTTTTTTGTCTTTTTCATTTCTGCTGGGTTCTGGTGGACTAATATTATCGGGATCTCAAGTACACGTATCTCCATACACTGGACATGGTGTATAAGCAACAGATACATTTCACCTGTCTTATATGGAATGCACAGAGGCATGAAACACTTACACTCTGGACATGGCAAACGCACACGGAATATCTGGACATAGTACACATTTCAATGTCTTCCGTGGGTATATATAACTACTCCAAGTAGATATCTATACTCAATATGAATACTGATCTCAACGCTTTATATAAACAGCTAACACACACACGCACACACACACACACACACACTGTTGTCAGTTGGATGTGTGGGTTTCTGACGCTGCAAGTTTTAACACCCAAATCAGTTTAGCTTAATAAATATTGGTTGGGCAGATACATCTGCTCTGAAGAGCAAACCCTTCTCCCCAGTTGCCCTCCTCTGTCCAAATACAATCCTGCTTTCCTTGTGGATTCTATTTAGGGAACCGGATGGAGATTGGCTCTGATTCCGGAGGGGAGGGGGACCACGACTGAGATAACAACTCCTTTTCTGATGGAAGAAGAGTGAGCCCACCGCCGTGCTACACCGGGAAGGGATGGAGCAGCTGGAGGAGGGGGGCATCCCGGGGCATCGGGTAATCCCTCCAAGCAGGGGACACAAGCGCAAGACGAGAGGAAGGGGGCAGAGGTTGGGTTTGGGGCCGCTGGGGCTCAGTGCGGACCCTAGAAGGGATTCCCGGGGGCCGCCCGACGGGCCCCGCGGACGGTGACGGCCGGCTCGGCGCCCTTACCTCCCGATCATAGTGGAGTGCTGCTGCACCGCGGCTTCCAGCAGCCTCTCCAAGATGGTCCATTCCCCCATCGCTGTGCATCCGGAGGCGGCAGACAAAGACTGGGCAATACCGGGCACGTTCCCGCTCCTGGCCCCTCCCGGGCCGCACCTCCCGCTGGGAGCGAATTGCCCCCCCACCCGATTAAAATCAGGAGGAAAAAAAAGCTTTAATCCACGGATCCCCCCTCTTCCTTTTCCTTGTACTTAAAAGAGGGGAAAGACGGAAAGAAATCCCAGCGCGCCCAGACCAAAGGGGCAGGGAGAAGCCGTCCGGGACGCGGGCACAAACCTCCCGCGCCGTCCGTGGGGGTTCAGGTCTCCAGCCCGTTGGGTGCCGGGGCAGGGGCGGGGCGCGGCTGGTCCCGCCGGCCCGCGGGTGGGCAACGCTGTGCGCGCCGCTCGGCCGGCCGCGGGGGGCTGCGGGCTGGAGAGGGGCCCGAGCAGCAGTCCCGGGGGCTGCTGGCGCTCCCGAGCGGGCACCGGGCGCTCCCGCGCGGCCGCTTTGCGAGGCCGGGGCGGAGCGCGGGGATCGGGCTGCGGGACTCGGAATCCGCGGCCGCCGCCTCTAAGCCGCCCTTAAGTAGACTCCGCCTGCGTCACGCCAGGTCGGCGGAGGGGAGCCGAGCGCGGCGTGCGGCTGTCGCTGCGCGCCCGAGCCCGAGGGCCGGGGACGCACGACCGAGGGAGAGGGGGGCAGGAGCCCGGTGCGGGAGGGAGGGGGGAGCGGCGGGGAGCGGGGAGCCTCGGAGAGGAAAGGACCGCAGCGCCCCTCGGGGCTTTCTCGGGCGCCCAGGTAACCTCACCTGACCGCTAGCCCCGGCCCGAGCTGGGGGGAGCTGGGAGCAGACGCGTGGGTGAGTGGGTCGGGAGGGGCGCGAGGAGGTCGGTGGCTGCTGCCCGCGCTCCCCTCACCTTTTGATCCGGCTGAAATGCCCGTTTCAAAATGAGATGCTGCTTGGGGGGTGGCAGAGATAGGGTGGGCGGGGAGAAAAAAGCGAAGGGGTGGAGGGCGGGTAGGACGATTTTTTGATTGACCCAGGGAGAAGGCTGCCTGGCCCCGAGCAAGCCAACGTGATTCTCTGCTGGGGTGAGACAGGCTCGTGCAGAGTCTCTGCAGGCTGAAGCTTAAATGCGGGTGTGAGGCTGCCTCTGACCATGGGGTCTGGCCCCCAGCCTAAGAGGTGCCTAGCTCGAGCCAGTGGGGAGCCCAGGTGGAAGATTTTGCCCCCCCCCAAGGCAAACCCAGATGCTTTGCTATTTTGAAAAGCAAAATGAAAACTTCTTTATCTGTCTCTTCTGATACTAATAGGAAGGAAGGGAATTCTTGGGTAGCTTGGTTTTGAAGCAGTCCCACAATCCTGGTGAAACGGAGCCAGATTTTGGGCACCACCTCACCCAGTCTCACTTCCCACTTCCCACTCCCTCAATCAGCAGATCCTAGATTCATTCATTCGTTTGTTTGTTTTTGTGCCACATCCACCGATATTCAAGGGTCACTGGAACTGCCCTCCGGAATCACTCCTGGGGGTGCTTGGGGGACCTTCTGGAATGTCGAGAGAATCAAACCTGGTGGGTAGAACCTAGTGGGCTATGTACAAGGCAAGTGCCCTTCGCTCTGTGCTATCTCTCAGGGCCCAGTAGATCCTAGATAATGAGTTTTAAATTTGTATTCTGTTGTCAGTACCGTCTAGAGCAACCACTTAAAAGTGGTCGCTGAAAATTCGAAGCGATCACACGAAGTTGCTCATTAGTTCAGGGGTCAGTATTAGGAGACACCAATTGGAAGTGTTTCATTAAAAAAAAATGTCCCAAAAGTACATTGGGCACACAATTGGTACTCTTTTTGAAAATTCAAGTCTAAGAGGAATGCTTGCTCCTTTTAGGCATATAATTCACTCTTACTTATTTACAAGGATCATAGTGTAGATGTGTATTACATAAACCAAGCCCCATTGGGCTTTCAGTTCTGAACAACTCAGATGGTTGGGTAACCGGAGGTTCAGAAACTGGGAACTGAGTTCCAGGGCATGGGAATGAATCCTCTCAGAGCAGATATCTACATAAAATGATGAGTAAAGGCATCACCCAAACTTTGGTGCAGATGGTATCAGTGAGATCTCTCCAAGGGCAGGCATCTTTCCCCTCAAATAGTTTTTTTTTTAATTGTAAAGGAGTAAAAGAACTCACTAAAAATGGAAAACCTATGAAGTGGAAACGGAGAAGTGAAGTAAGCAGATAACTGCCTTATTTCTTGCTGGAAGGGGGAAAAGTGCAAGGGTGAGAGTGGATGAGCCAACTGACTTTCAGATACAATGGCGAACCCTCAGCTCAGATGTAGCGTGCTTTTTTTCCACTTTCTTTCCTGCACCCTTAACCTCTGACTCCCTGTATCGCGCCCCCCACTCCCCGTCTCTGGTAGGTGCTTTGAGGTCAAGTTTTTGGACAAAGAAAATCCAAGGAAATTAGTTTGACATCTTTTAATGTCCCAAAGTACACTGCGCAACTAAAAGACATTGTGTTCTGTACACATGGCTTTTCTGAGTCTTTAAAGAGGCTGATCCTAAAGATATAGATAGCAGGAAATAGTTTTTAAGTGTCATTGCAGTACAATTTTCAATCTTTGAGTATCTTATGTCTATATAATTGATAATTTATTATTGCTTTGAATGTCATATGATTTAATATGTCATGTAAAGTCAAGATATGAACACATACATATGCAGTACTTGGCTATAAACCCACAAAAGCACCCATAAACAGAATCTATAGCTTAAAAGATTTATCTCTTATTTGATATAGTATTTTAAAAAATTTATTAATTTTCTTTGTTTTTAATCTACACCCAGTAGTACTCAGGGCTTACTCCTGTTACTGCACTCAGGAATCTCTCATGGCAGGGATACTCTACCCACTGTAGAGTATCACTTTGGCCCCAAGGTAGCCTATTATTTTTTAAATTTTGTTTTTATTTTAGTTTTTGTTTGGGGGTCATATCCGGTGTTGCTCAGGGCTTATTCCTGCCTCTGCACTCAGGGATCACTCCTGGTAGGCTCAGGAGATTATGTGAGTACCAGGGATCAAGTCCCAGGCTGGTCAAATACAAGGCAAGTGTATTATGGCTCGGACCCCTTATTTCTAGATCAAAAACAAATAAACAAAAGAAACCTATCCTGGGACTCAGAGCAATAGTACAGTGGGTAGAGCATTTGCTTTGCATGAAGTTGACCTGGGTTCATTTCCCAGCACCCCTTATGGTCTCCCAAGGCTGCCAGGAGTAATCCCTGATCCCAGAGTCAGGGGTATATCCTGACCACCGCCGGTGTGGCCCCAAAGTAAAACAAAACAAAACACTCTATCCTCAACAGCATACCTTGGAAAAAACTGAACTTTTTATATGTAATAATCACTCAAGTTGCTTTACACTTTACTATATTGCATTATCTTCTTTATCAGTGCCACTTCCAGTTAATAATTTTCCTTGATAGTGTTGCATTAAATATGAAAAGACTCTGTGTAAATCTGAGTATCTCCAAGTTTCCTGAGGGCATGAACTCATCCAGCTAAACTCTCTCTCAATTCACTCCTGATTGAAAAATCCTCATTTAAGTCAACTGGGAAGTTTTTTCTTTTATTTAAAACTTGTTGTACTTTATTAAAATAACAGTTTTAAACCTTTTTTTAATTGAACTCATAAAACAGACATCTGTGTGCACTTGGCATTCTGGGATGCTCATTAAAATATAGGAACTGGAGGCCAGAGAGTTAGTACTGGGGCTACAAACACACTTTAAATGTGCTCAAACAGGGGCCGGAGCGATAGCACAGCAGGTAGGGCATTTGCCTTGCACGCGGCCGACCCGGGTTCGATCCCTAGCATCCCATATGGTCCCCCAAGCACCGCCAGGAGTAATTCCTGAGTGCAAAGCCAGGAGTAACCCCTGAGCATCGCTGGGTGTGACCCCCCCCAAAAAAGATAAATGTGCTCAAACACCAGAACTGATTCCTGAGGACAGAGCCAGGAGGAAGTCCTGAGCACTTTGAGGTGTGGCCCCCAACGAGCAAACAACAAGGCAATGAATGCTCTAAACCCTGGTTCAACACTTGCCCACCAAGCATTACCAGGCACAGTCCTAGAGAACCCTGAGCCCTGCTATGGTAATCCCCAACAGCGCAAGAGTCAAGCAATAATATTGTAGCATTGAGTCCTAACATTAAAAAACTGGTCAAATTGGCCAAGAGTTGCCAGGAGGGGCCTCCAGACCTCCTGAGCACTGCTTGGGATGCTCCCAAAATAACAAATTTTAAAAGACAAGACACTGGTTCCTATATTAAATAAGCTAAATTAAAATCTATTTAAATAAGGAATAGATTCTATTAGTTTTATAGTTACCCACAGTGGTTCTAATAACAATATGAAGTGAAGATATTATGGATATCAGGGAAGGAAGAAATCCTATAAATCAGAAAAGCCTAATACCTTGTTCATAAACATTTAAAAATAAATTATTAGGTCCCACAATTCATACAGCTAGTTAAGGGAAACTCTATGAAGAAAGCACTATTTAAGAGTCCCAGAGAAGACCAAGTATATTAAAATAACATAAAATGTGACCTTTAGGGAAAAGAAATGGTATTAGGGTGATTTGCATCATAGAAACATAACCACTTGCAGGCATCTCAAGAAAAATAACACCTGAATGGTTGATTTTGCAAAGTCATCTTGAAGAAATACTCATTTTCAATTGTAAAGCAGAAAAATTATTTCTACATCTACTGAGAGAAGTTGTAAAATATATGTAGCAAGATATTTAATATTCTAATACAGGGCTCAAATGCAGAGTTACTAGCAATGATCCCATTTACAACATGGACGTATATGGTGTTATTTCTATGTGCTTAGAACTTGATTCTCTTCTAAGTCACAGATACCCAGGTGAACCTATTTGTTGGCAGTTGAAATGCCTGAAAATTGACAACACTACTACCCCTACCCACCTACACACACACACACACACACACACACACACACGCATACACACACACACACACACACACACACACACACACACACACACCCTCTAGGAACTTATTTAAGATATAAGAATTAAGGTGAATCTGCTGAATTTTTCTCCACTGGACTGCAAATTCTTGAGGAGCAGAAGGCAAGTCTAACATGACATGGTCTTTCTTGAGTGTAGAGAAAACAAGTTTGCTGAAGGGATGGGCTCTCTATAGCTGGAATAATTGCATGTGCCCTGAGTAGAGGTGGATCTTAGCCTCCCTGAGTGACTATAACTTGTATTCAAATTCAAGAAGAGAAATAGTTCCTTTTGCCAGTGAAAGTCCTAGAGCAGCTTGAACTCTCCAGTAGAAAGCCTGGCTAACCATTTTCTTTGCTTTGCTTTCACTCACAGTAGTCCTAAGACCCACTGAACTAACCCAGAAAATGTAGCTGAGCATGCAAGCCTTGAACTGCTGCATCATTTCTGAACATCATCCTCAGAAAACTGATCAGAGTCCTGTGACACAGGCTCTTAAAAGTGCCTGCCTATGTAGATTCCGTGATGTGTGTGCCCTGGGACTGGTCTTTGTGTTAAAAATCCTCCACATTTCATTCACAAACAGCTAAGATTAACTGATCTCTATCTTCTATCTTCCCCAGTGGCCTGCATATATCTGTTTCCTAATGAAATCATCAGATGGTCTTTGGAATGGACAAACTGAACCTATCTATGAGACTTAAATGAACTTAGGAGACAAATGAAAAGCTACTATTCAAAGTTACTATTTGCTGCAAGTAATCTCTCTCTCTTCCTCTTTCTCTCTCTCTTTCCCTCTTTGCCCCTCCCTCTCTCTCTCTTTCTCCCCCCTTTCTCTCACTCTCCTTCTTAGGTTTAAATCTCAATTCAAATGTTTAGGGAAACATGTTAGGGAAATGATTAGGGAACATTGTAGGGAGACATTTAGGAAAATGTTTTTACAGTCTAGACAAAATTTGCAGAGTAATATTTTTAAGTTGTCCAATCCTCCAATCTTATGTCTCTTTGTATGGTGCCTTCTATGTAATTTAGGCTGCCATCCCACCATCTTTTCAAATGTATTTTGCAATCTCATGGGCCCTAATGACAAAAGACTGTATTCCAAAATAATAGGACAAATCTAGTATCTTTTGCTTACTAGTTTTTTGAATAAAAGGGTTTGTATCTCTTTAAAAAAATCACATGTACTAATTCCTCACTCCTCATTCTCCTTGGATAGAGAACATATACCTATGTGTAGTAATATCTCAGGGATTAATGTAATATGACATTGTGGCCAAAGCAGACGTGTGAAATCACAGCAAATAAATTAACACTCTGTTAAGAATCAAATCAGTCCTGCTGACACATAATCTTTCACATTTATGTCAAGTCGTGATTTCCATTCACATTGGGAGCTCCCAGGGGGGCTCATTAAACTGCAGGAAGAGATTTCTTTTAAGTCAACAGTATTCAAGAGTCATTCAGCTGCAGCACAGAGGAGCCTGTCTGGGGTCTGGGCACCCCCCACTCCACCCCACCCCCTTCACACTCTCATTGTCACTGTCCAGCCAGAATCACAGTCTTGCGGATATTGCTAGACTTCCTACTGAGTGTGTTTGCAGTCTGTAATAAAGAGGGGGGAAATTGCAAGGGAAATGCATGCATGTAGGACTTGTCCTAGACAAAATTGTTAGCTGTGGAGTTCTCACACGTATCCTTCCTATACTTTTTCATATTAAAGTTGGTTGCTAAAAAGTTCCATCTTGTCTTTTGCTAAAAAGTTCAGTTTATCTTTTTGCCTCAGGGCTTCAGCCAAGAGAATGATGTGGAATTGATATTTGTTCCCCCCCCCCCAAACATCTTCTCTAGGATCTTGCCTGGAGCTCATTTTCAAGGTTTGTCCTATCTCACAATCAGACATGGATTCTCTTGGTTATCTAGCTGGTCTTCTTGACCTCCTGAAATTCAGCCAATTATAGTTTTCCCAGGATCTGGGGACTTGAGACTCTCCAGAAGACATTGTTGGGTTTTTATAGTTCTTCTTAACATCTGTGCCTTCTACTCTTGGGTACCAATGTCCACAAATGGATACTTGCTTTCTGTAGCTGGAAAGGGGTCGTCATTTATGAGCTGCTCATTATTCTCATGCTCATCTACCTAACTGCTCACCATCAAAACTGAGCCCTTCTGGTTTGATTCATAGGTTTCTCTTAACTCCAGAATTCTCAAGCCCAATTTCTATTTTTTTGATATAAACTCATCCACTTTTACTATAGATTGTCTTTGGTCCATTAGTCCATCCTTACCTTCTTGACTTTTGAGCTTCTCCACATCATATTTCACTTGGTCCCTACTCCTTACTCCACAATCATGAAGAAAAGTAATCGGATAAACAAGCACTCTGGAGTGTTAATAACTGATAACCACTTAATGTATTATCCTTCTCAGAGGAATTATCCTCATTTAAGTTGTAAAGCCTTCATTCAAAGAAACTATTTTTTGAGGCAATTTTCCCAAACATTGTGCAGAAAGAGAATAGCTTTGAGACCAGGCTATTTTGGATGTTGAGTCCTCCCAAATCACACCATAAAAGCACTTCCTTCTTTTATTGATCTATAAAGTGATCCTACTTGTGGAATTACAGGAATTACATTGGTGTAATGTTCTGAAAATTTAATCCTTAGAATGTTCCTTAGAATCATCTGGGAAACTTTGAAGATGGCTGTTGTTAATCTGTTGCCCACATCAATTAAATAAGTATTTCCATAGGTAAGATATAGGCATTGGTTTTTCTAAAGAAAATTCCCCAAGTAATTCTAATATGCATCCAAGTTTGAACACTAGTGCAATAATATCCACCATCAACTACTTAGGCATGGCAACCCTGGAGGACTCCAGTTAAATAAGCTTTCTCCTGGTGCTGGGAATAGAGCATCTCAACACAAAGTCAGAATTTCATTCTGAAAATGTGTTTCTGTGGTTCTGTAAGTACTTAAAATAATCCATATAGGCTAAGTAGTTAGTTGCTAAACTGCAAACACCCATCTCATTTCATCTCAGTCCATTCCTGGCCATCTGGTCCTCTGTATTCCCATTACAGGGCCATGTGTGTATTAATGGAATGATTGCATCGGATTACATCTTTTATTTCGAACACAAGAAGAACAGTGCTTGCGCTTTGTTCTCTAGCAGCACTGTTTCTGTCATGATGCCAGTAATTAAGTCATTCTTTCTAACTCACACAGAGGTAGGATGGTCTTCTATGAGGGTGACACTGTATATCAAATATTATTGTTTATAATAAAATTTTAATTTTGTTGCCTGACATCTTCAGGCAATATAGATACTCTAGTCAGAAGCATACATTTCCCGTGTGAGAGTCTTGGTTGTGATCTGTATTTTGTGATCTCTTGTTTGGCCTGAATTGATTATCAAGTTGTGGTCTTTGCTGTAATAGAGGAAGCAACTAAATCAGAATTGCTCCATTAGACACCTTTTACCCTATTTTCTATAAGTTTTGTCTCTACAATAAGTTAGATGCCCTTAAAACTACATTCCTCTGTGTGTGTTTGTGTGTGGTGTGCGTATGTGTGTATGTGTGTAGCCATTTCTTGGTGGAGAAGGGAATGGTGGTAGAAAGTGGACCCTCTTCTTAACCTTATTATAAATACTTGTCATAGTAGTTTGCATTTGTAATCAAGACAGTTCCTCTAAGGACATTTTTAGTGACAAATGTTCAAATACCAAGAAGTTTCTCCTAGCAAGTGACATCTGAATGACCATGAAGTAAGGATGGATGAATGGTTGCCTAGCATGATATTCTTTAATCTCTTACCCACTTGTCTTCCTAGATTGTAATACTTTAAAAAAGATGAGAGATGTGCATGTATATCAACTGTGGTATATGAGTGTGTTTAGGTCAAAGAAAAGATTTTTCTATTTTCCCCTAAGAGTCTTGTGGAGCCTTTGAAGGCCTATAAGAGGGTAGTGAGATGAGCAGTCTTGTTTTCCAAAGTTTAATCTATTTGTATTTTCAGCGAAAATAGATCTGAGGCGTGGGCAAAAGTGATTGCAGGGAAACTAGTTACTGCACTGTCACTGTGCTGGTGGGTCACATTCATGTAACATTTCATGGACATGTAACTTGCAATGCATCTTCCTCCTCCTACCTTCCACCCCCCCACCCCTAGTGTATGTCTACAAGGAAACACCTTTAGGATTTAACTCTACTTGCTCTCAGGGAAATGAGAGAGGGGACTCTCAGAAGCCAGGATCTTTGCAATGATGTAAGAAATCGATCTAATTGTAGTGGTCACCAGAAATACCTCTTTAATTAGTTGAAATTTTCCAATTCTTCCAGAGCCTTAAAACATGCTTATCTCAGCTTTGGATATATGCTACTGAAGACAGCCTTTGGGACCTAGCATGGAAGGCAAGACTGTGTTAGCCTCTCTTTCTGGTCCTACACTGAAGCTCTTGAAAAAAATACATTTTTGTTTCTCTTCATGATATGATGAATTTTAAAATTTTGGTTGACATCTGCAATTTTATTTTTCTTTTTTTAAATTTATTTTTTAATTAGTGAGCCACAGTAAGTGTACAGTTACAGGTTCACACATTTTTGTTCTTGTTATTCCCTCATACAATGTTTGATAGCCCATCCCTCCACCAGTGTCCATTCTCCACCGCCAATGAACCCAGTGTCCCTCCAACCCCCCCAGTCCCATCCCCCACCCCACCCTGCCTCTGTGGCGGGGCATTCCAATTTGATATCTCTCTTTCCTTTTGGGTATTGTGGTTTGAAATAGGGGTATTGAGTGGTCATCCTGTTCAGTCTCTAGTCTACTTTCAGCATGCATCTCCCTTCCTGCACAGGATCTCCAATCACATATTACTTGGTGTTCCCCTCTCTATCTGGGATGACTTTCCCCCAGCGTGTGAGGCCAGCTTCCAAGCTATGGAGCCAACCTCCTAGTGTTATATACTACTATTCTTAGGTAGTAGTCTTGTATTCTGTTGTTCTATATTCCACAGATGAGTGCAATCTTTCTATGTCTGTCCCTCTCTTTCAGGCTCATTTCACTTAGCATGACATTTTCCATGTTGATCCACTTATATGTATCCACTTAAAGTTCATGATTTCATCCTTTCTAACAGCTGCATAGTATTCCATTATATAGATGTACCAAAGTTTCTTTAACCAGTCGTCTGTTCTCGGGCACTCGGGTTTTTTTCCAGATTCTGGCTATTGTAAACAGTACCACGATGAAGACATCTACAATTTTAAATGAAGTGTAAGGGCCAGCACTCTGACTAGTCTGGGGACGCTGGGGGTCTAGTGCACCTTTGTTTCCCTTAGAAACCGAGGTTTTGCCTTAGGTCTGTACATCAGGGGGCAGAGAAAAGTTTAGGTGAAGGATTAGGGTTTTTTGTAGGAGAAAGAACATGTGAAAATATTTAGTATTTGGGCATGTCATGAGCCTTGGGCAACTCATTTTGAATGGCATTGTTTATAGGGGTACCCTATTAGGTAAAACTGGCAAGATCCACAATGCTAATGATGAACAAAATCTGGGGTACAGAATACTAATAAAAGTTGTCTTTAAAAGCCAGAGAGATAGTACTGTGGGTATGGTATTTACCTTGCATGTGGCGATTCAGGTTTGACCCCCAGAACCCCATATGGTCACCCAAGAGTGATCCCTGGGTGCAGAGCCAGGAGTTAGCTCTGAGCACTGTCAGATATGGCCCCCAAACAAAGAAATAAAACCAAAAGAGTTGTCTCTAGGTCAAAGAGATAGGATAGAGTGAGGGGAAAGGGTCTACTAACATGTGGCTGAGCCCACAGATCTGGTTTGAATCCCTGAGGACTGCCAGGCATCACTCTGAGAAGAGTCAAGAATGGGACCTTAAGGATGGCAGTTGTAACTCCCCATCAAACACAAACAAACAAGTTGAAGCTAACGGTATCTTCAAAGCTGACACGCCACTGGCCAACCAAGTGAAAACAGAGATAAACAAATGGGACTATCTTAAACTAAGAAGCTTCTGCACCTCAAAAGAAACAGTGACCAAAGTACAGAGACAGTCTACAGAATAAGAAAGGATATTCACCCAATATCCATCCAATAAGGGGTTGATATCAAGGATATACAAGGCACTGGTTGAGCACCATAAGAAGAAAACATCCAACCTTATCAAAAAATGGGGTGATGAAATGAACAGAAACTTTCTCAAAAGAAGAAATCTGAATGGCTAAGAGGCACACAATAAAATGTTCTACATCACTAATCATCAGGGAGATGCAGATCAAAACAATAATAAGATATCATCTCACTCCACAGAGACTGGCCTACATCCAAAAGAACAAAAGCAACTGGTGTTGGCGCAGATGTGGGGAGAAAGGGACTCTCCTTCACTGCTGGTGGGAATGCTGACTGGTTTAGCCCTTTTGGAAAACAATATGGACGCTTCTCAAAAAATTAGAAATTGAGCTCCCATTTGACCCAGCAATACCACTTCTGAGAATATACCCTGGAGAGGCAAAAAGGTATAGTAGAAATGACATCTGCATTTGTATGTTCATTGCAGCACTGTTTACAATAGCCAAAATCTGGGAAAAAACAGAGTGCCCAAAAACAGATGACTGGTTAAAGAATCTTTGGTACATCTACACAATGGAATACTATGCAGCTATTAGAAAAGATGAAGTCATGAGATTTGCATATAAGTGGATCAACATGGAAAGTATCATGTTAAGTGAATTGAGTCAGAGAGAGACAGATATAGAAAGATCGCACTTATCTGTTGGAATATAAAGTAACAGAATGGGAGACTAACACCCAAGAGTAGTAGAGATAAGAACCAGGAGGTCTGCCCCACAGATTGGAAACTGACCTCACATGATGAGGGAAAAGGCAGCTGCGATAGAGAAGGGAACACCTAGTAGAGGATGTTGGGAGGACCCACTCGGGTTGAAAGATACGTGCCGAAAGTAGACTATAGACCGAACAGGATGGCCACTCAATACCTCTATTGCAAACTACAACACCCAAAAGAAGAGAGAACAAAAGGGAATGCCCTGCCACAGAGGCAGGGTGGGGTGGTGGGGGCTGGGGTGGGGGTGGTGGGAGGTATACTGGGAACATTGGTGGAAGAGAATGGGCACTGGTGGAGGGATGTAAATGATCACTGTATGACTGAAATGCAAACATGAAAGTTCATAAGTTTGTAACTGTACCTCATGGTGATTCACTAATAAAAAATTAAAACAAACAGGGGGCTGGAGCAATGGCACAGCGGGTAGGGCGTTTGTCTTGCACACGGCTGCGGCTGGTCTGGGTTCTATTCCTAGCATCCCATATGGTCCCCCAAGCACCACAAGGAGTAATTCCTGAGTGCATGAGTTAGGAATAACCCCTGTGCATCACCGGGGTGTGACCCCAAAAGAAGAAAACAAAACAAAAAAATTAAAACAAACAAAACACACACACACAAACACAAGCAATGGTTGTCTTCATAGGAGGATAAAACTTTGCTTCAAATGTTGTGTCCTAACTCAAACTACTTAATCTCGTCTTTTGTAATCATCTCAGACCCCCTAGTTAGTGTATAAAAAGTCCTTGTTACTTTAAAAAAATCATACCTTGTTTTTTTCCTACAAGTTGTATGAGCCAATTTGATTATCCAATTTACGTTCATAAGTGGCTTTGGAAAGTATATATTTTAATGAGTCTGAATTGAACAGAAGAGAAGAAAATGATTTGCACCTGCCTCGTGTAGTTTCTTGGCAACTGTGAGCTGGGATGCTGGTTCTTCTGCTTTTCTAGCAGACACATCAGAGAGTTTTCTTGTGTTGTCCCTTAATATTCACTCATTTTTGACCATTGACATAATGGAATTTCCCTTCAAAGAAGGGTTTGCTAAGCTGAGAGATAGCTCTAAGACCTGGAACCCGTGCCTGCCATGTACGAGGCCCTGAGCTTATTCTCTGATACCACATGGTGCTTCCTCCCCGACCTTAGCACGTCTAGCATGGTCCTGATAGCCCCCAGCATTGGTGAGCACTAACAGTACCACATTCCAGACCTCAGCATTGGACTTCCCAGCCCACATACCAAACTGAGTATCACGGAGGGGCCCCAATCCATCCTAACCATTGCTTGAGACCTTTCTCCTTTAAATATGGAGTTTCCAGCACCAAGGATATTCGCTTAGAACCATATCCTTGCCAGCTCCAGATAGCAAATAACAAGCAGTGGGCAAGTTTCTAAAATGTTCTGTGTTGGAGGAGGGTGTACACAGGGATTGACCTTCCACATGGAAACCACAAGGAGCTACTTTGGCTTTTGTTGTATACCACCAGGTAGGTGTGTGTTGACAGGATGGGGTGGGAGCTCACATAACATTTTTTTGATGACTGGATAAGTCAAACAGGTTAGATCACTTCAAAGTGTTTCCTGGTAATATTATTACAACTAATAGTAACAGTACCTTATGTTTTCTTCATATAACAATATCTTAAGTTTACTTGGTCAATTAACCTTTTCAGAAACATACACCTTTAGGAAACAAGTATACTATGCCTAATTTAGTCTTTAAACCTTTAAAACCTTTTAAATTACTTAAAGAAAAAATTTATAGACATACATGTTGGATATACATGACATTTAATAGCTTTAATATATGTTGAGAACTTAGAGCCTAGATATATCGTTTTTTCCTATAATACCCATTTATATACCTTATCAACTAATACAGAAATTTCCAAGTTACTACAATCTAAATGCAAAACTGCAAGAACTACAATACTCTCTTAGAGAATCATTAAATGTCTATTAATTCAAAACACTTTTTATAAAGCTGGTTTAGCAAGCCTTCCTAATAACCCTTGTGTCGAAAGGACTTGTCACTGGCAAACCAAAATGACTCCCCCCAAAATCTATCTACAGCCCAGAGCTTTTTGCTGAGTTCCATATCTCTATAACACATAATTTATCAAATGCATACCTCCTACATCTGGAAGGCAAAATATTGATAATATTTCCTCCTTTATAAATATTCTCCCACTTCATTGATCTGCCTTTCTCAGTCCATGTTTGGGAAAATGGGTTTCTCAGAGACTGTAACTCTGAGCTTATATTTGGACTTAACCAGTGAAATCTCCTTAGAGAAGATTAAAGAGTAGAAGAAACTGAGTCAGATTCACCTTTTGATCTAGGGCTGCATCTATTCATCATTATCATTTCTCCCACAGCTCCTGGACCTCAAAAATTCTGAAAATTATGATAATTTTCCTAATAAATAAAATTATTTCTTTGCCTTGTCCAATCTAGTTTCTGAGGTAGTAAAAGCTTTCTACAGTTGCTAGACTTTGGATGTCTCAGTATTTCTTGTTGTTTTCCTCAAGTCTGCTCACACATTTATTTAAAAATTCTTCAAAATTTCTTCAAGGTGCTGAAGATATAGTACAGCAGGTAGGGCACTTGCTTTGTACACAGTCAACCCCAGGTTTAATCCCTGCCGCTCCACAGAGTCCTCAGGGTCCCAGGAGTAAGCTCTGAGTGCAGAATCAAGAGTAAGTCCTGTGACCCCCCAAAATAAAAATAAATTTCTTCAAAATTTCCAGCTTTGGGGAGCTGGAAAGATAATACAACAGGTAGATTGTTTGTCTTGCATGCCACCAAGCTAGGTTTGATCCTTAGCATTCCATAAGGTGCCCAAAGCACTGCCAGGAGTGGTTTCTAAGTGCAGAGCCAGAAGTAAGCCTTGAGCACCCCTAGGTATGACCCTAAAAGAAAACAAAATGAACAAATTCCCAGCTTTTGGGAATTTGTGCCTGCTTTGGGCCTGGAGGGATAGTATCTGGGATAATTCACTTACTTTGCATACAGGAGACCCTGGTTCAAATGCCTGGCGCCACATATGGTTCCTTCTGTTACACACTGCTGCCGCCGGTGGAGGTTCCCTGATTGGCTTATGTGAAGTGAGGAGGAGAGAGTTGACAACCTTGGAAAGGAAATCAACTGCTTTCTTTCTATCTACCTCTGTCACCCCATGAAGCCCAAGAGGTTTAAGATTCATGAAAGTCTTCTATAAGCCCCTATGCGGCAGGACACTCATGACTCACCAGCCCCATGAGGCACCTGACTTGTTCTGAGAGGTGTGAGGGATGATCCCTACCACCTGATTCCTTTTGCTTTTGATCTTTAAATTTTATTTTATTAAAGCACCATGATTTACAGTTATTCTTAGTTGTGTTTTAGACATACAATATTCCAGCACGGGTCCCACCACCAGTGTTGACTTTCCTCCACAATGTTCTCAGGTTCTGTCTCATTACCCCTAACCCCAGACTCCTTTCTTGACAGGTACTTGCCAGGGTCGCTCATGAGCACAGAGCCAGGAATAGCTCCTGAACACCACAGGGTATGTCCCCCAAATGCAACAAAATAAAATTTAGTGAAATTTTTAAGTCCCCGGCTGTGTGAATCATGTGTATCCTGCTGGACTCCTGTTCAATACTTCACCTATCCTAATTCAGACTGTCTTTATGGCAGCCTTGGTGCATAAAATCACACTTAGTTACTCAAACAGTTACTCTCAAAGTCCATTTCTACTTTCCCACCCATACATCAATGAATTATGACTTATTTCTCCCCCTAAATAGCTCTAAAAGCGCTATTTCTCTGTTCCCCTATTAAGTTATTTGGTCCAGACCTTTCAAAAGAGCCTTCCTATTTATCTTCCAAACCACTCTTTACACTGCTGATGGGATGGTCTTTCTGTGATGAAATATGGCCAACCTATTTGCAGTTTTTCATTTGTTCCGATAGCCTTCTAGTGGATCAGATTCTAGAGAGCCCAGAAGGAAAGTTCCTTAGACTCTGATCTGTCCCTACCTCTCTAATTTGATGTCCTGTCCTATTCTTGCACTTTTCCTCCACTCCAGCCCCACTGGTCTGCATGTAGTTCCCCAGCACATGCATCATCTTCTCTCAATATGTCCCTGCATCCACATCTGTTGTTTTCTGCCAAGAATTCCCACCACTTTTCCCACTGGTTGGCTCTGATTCTTTGGCTTCCAACTTCCTTTCATACAAAAACCTCAGAGGAAAGCTATGGCATGAATAAAAGTACATGATAAGCAAAATGTTGCTGAAGATATGTCCTGCCTGCTCTCACAATTTTCAGACTATGAGCATAATTTGGACCTAAATCTGATCAGGAATTTAGGAAACATCCCTGGAAGCAAATGTTTCTGTAATACTTTCAAATCTATCTGACTTTCTTCAGCTCTGTCTCTCACACCAATAATCCAGGTCACTTGCCACTTCTTCCTTGCATAATTCATTACCTTCCTTGATGCTCTTCTCCCTTCCAGTTCACCCTTCATGCTACCACTAGAGTGATGGGCCCACACTGCAAGTTTGATCCTTGCTCTCTGATCTGTGGTTCCCCATTAAATAAGTATAAGTCCAAGCTCTTTAGCAGCTATGTGAGGACTTACATAAACTAGCTCTTGCTAATCCCTTTAGTTTCATCATTTATAATTCCTCTCTAATTCAGCCAGATAGAACCAGTTGCATTATAAAATTCATCATGATGCTCATGGGCAAAGAGTGTTGATGTCGCTTCTCCCTGCAAACCTCCTCCTACAGCCTTCTCCTAAGACCTACTTCCACTAGACTCTGTGTCCCTTAGGAAACTCCCCTCCTCCTCCACCACAGCCCCCTGCATGTCAGTGTTAGATGCTACTAGTTTTTCTTACCAACTAACTGTCAGCTTATCTGCAAATTATTTTGTTTTTGTTTTCTTTTGACTTTCATCTCCCTCAGTACCTTCTTCATTCTGTGGAATGCAAATGACATGCAATTATTTGCTAAATAAAACTTCATAAATAGAGGAAATTATAGGATACTGGCCCAGGGGCGAGAAATTTTAATATTCAGGATTTGCATCACTAAAATCATCATCTATTAACCCTTTTCACTGGCATCACCTTCTCTCTATTGTGAACTTTGTTTTTTGTCCCCTTGGAGCCTCTAAGGGACTGTTTCTTTTAAAAAAAATTTTTTTTATTAGTAAATCACCATGAGGGTACAGTTACAGATTTACACATTTTCATGCTTGTGTTTCCATTATACAGTGTTTGAGAACCCATCACTCCACCAGTGCCCATTCTCCACCACTGATGAACCCAGTATCCCTCCCATCCCCCAATCCTAACCCCCCACACATCTCTGTGGCAGGGCATTCCCTTTTGTTCTCTCTCTCTCTAAGGGACTGTTTTTTTTTTTGAAGAAAAAATACAGTGGGAGCTTAAAAGAATGGGATCTAATCCTGCTCTGCAGCTAGTTACTAGCTGTAAACTCAGGTCGGATCCTTTTATCTTTCTCTGCATTTAATTACTCCTTTGCAAAAGGCAGATGGTATCTCTGGGTTGATTGGAGCAGTTTATTGCATGATATATGCATGATATATAACTTGGCACATACTATGCCTGTCTCTGTTCCTCCTTATGCTCCCTCTGCATACATGCTATCAGTTTCCTGATCTGCATCCCTTCTTGAACTTGAAGTCAGGATGATGATGATGATGATGATGATGATGATGATGATGATGATGATGATGATGATGAAGAGGAGGAGGAGGAGGAGGAGGAGTTTGGTTTTGTGTCCATCATGAATCACAAAATTTGGTCAGCAACTGTTTGGTGCTCAGGGTAGAAGGGGGCGGGTCTCCTTTCATTTGTTCTCAACCCAAAGCTTAACTTCTCCCCAATCCTGGGAAGACTAGGACTGATAAAATCTTTGACAAGCCCCTGTTTGGCAGGGGCTTGAGCCGCCCTCCCTCATCACCACCACCAGGCCCATTGGGTAGCTGTTAAGCCACACCTGAAGTCTGCTGGGCATGGGAGTTGATCCCTGCCACCTGATTTTTCAGGGAGCCACAGACTCAGGTTGGAGTGAGGATTTGCTCATTGCAGGAAAGGAGAAGCCAGTCCCAGGGCTTACCCAGGGTTTCAGGGTTCTTATCTCACCCCACTGAAAAGAATTTCAGGAATAGGCAAGCAGTGAAGTGAAACAGATTTTATTCAGAGGTTTTGAAGGGGTGGAGGAGGAGAAAGTGGGAGAGGGTAGAGTAATGCACTCAGGAGAAAGAGAGAAAGAGCGCAGACTTCCCCAAAGATAAGAAGCCTTGTATGACCTTGAAGGCTGGTTTTTATATGCATATTTTTTGGGTTTCCTTGGTCTGAAGTTTTCTGCTGGAGGTGGGGGTTTGATCAGATACTGTCACAAAGAATTTCACTGAAACTCTTCAGTACCACCCTTGAGAATGTCATGCGACAACTAGAATAGGAAGGAATAGGAGTGAAGATAATGGTTGGCAACTACATCACCTCTGCTCTTCTGATGACATTGTTCTAATAACGCCAAACATTAGCCAAGCAGTACAAATGCTGGCCGACTTCGTCTGAGAGTGTGGAAAGGTTGAACTGCAGCTGAATCTCACAAAGACAATGTTCATGAGAAACTGACTAGTTCCTGATGTTCCATTTGCTCTCAATGGAATGAATATCTCTAAATGCAGCAGTTATGTGTACCTAGCTCGAGAACTGAACATGATGAACGACCTGGCACTTGAGCTGTGCAGGAGGGGAGGAAGAGAACGTGGCATGGAACACCTTCAAGAGCGTCGAAGTTGTTAAGAGGACAAACCTCCGGCTCTGGGCACATCTTTTGATTCCACTGTTCTTCCAACACTAATATATGCTTCAGAGACCTGTGCCCTACAAAAACAGGATAAGAATGCTATTTGGGTCTCCCAAAGAGGAATCCAAAGATCTATGCTTGAAATATCATGTTTCACCCAAGTGAGAGAAGGAATCTCTGTTGACCATCGAGAATTAGAGACACTGTTTCATTTGCCAAGGAGTTGAAAATCAGATGGGCTGAACATTTAAAGCAATTTGGAAATGACCGCTGGACTAGAGCTGTTACCGACTGGATTCCCTGATGCCCGCTCGAGCAAATCGATGAGCAACGGGATGACAAGTGATACAAGTGATTGTCACAAAGGGATAGCTTTGAAGTTTCCTGTGAATCTCTTTTAAATCTTTGATTGCAGTTCTTGTCTTTGCTGAAGTCTGTAGAGGTCTGACCTCCTCTGAGTTTGTTACTGACACAAAGCGAGCCAGGTGAAGCCTCGGTTTCTATCCTTCACAAAGATGACTTTTGTAAATTCAGGGCTATTATTTCCCAGGAAATTTACTGCCATAGCTTTGGGAGAGGGTCTTCCCTATCTGCCTGCCTTATGATCAGGGATTATTTTTGACTATACACTTAGGAATCACTCCTGGCAGTGCTCAGGGGAACATATGGGATGCTGGGGATCAAGCCCTGGTTGGCCGCATGCAAGACAAGTGACCTACTCACTGTACTATTGGCTCAGACCCTAGAACACAGATCTTTTGCCTTCAATTCTCCATGTATTTTCTCTACTTTCTGGGAAAGTTCCTTTAGGTTTTTTGTTTTGTTTTGTTTTGCTTTCTTTTCCTTGAGCTTATTTGTGGTTTTCTACTGTGGTGGAGGGCATATGCAGTGGTACAAGGGCTCTGGGCCACTTCCAGTGGTGCTGTGGCGAGGTAAGGGGTGGCATGCCATAAAGTTATTTTTTGTTTGCAAGAGTTTTTTTTCAAACTGCCTTTTATCAAAATAATAATAATAATATGGGGGTATAGTGCCTCCAGCAGGTCAACCTGTACCTGCGGGGCGAGTGCATCAGAAGCCTAATGGTGCCTTTAGGCTTCCTGATACCCCAAAATTTCCACTGTGCCTCTAGCTGGACCCCAACAACTTGGGACCAAGTTTACCAATACATTAAAAGGCCAAAAGTTAAGTATGTGGGAACCATGCCCCGAACCACCTCCAGCTCACCTATACAAGCTCATTTATTGGCCTTAATTCAGAGACCCATAGATAAATCTCGAAAGAGATCAAAAGTCACAGTTAATCTTGGACCTGGGCATGGCTGAACAGATCAGGGTAAATTGGAAGGAGGTGGATAAGTCTGGAGCTTGCCAAGCAGAGCCCCGGCAGCCCTTTGCTTCCACAATCCAAAATTGCCACAAGACTCCTGGCCTGACTCCATTTCAGGATGGACCTCACCAAGATATAAGCTGCTGAAAATTCGGGTATGTGGGTTTTGTGACTGAAATCTCCAAACTTTCTTGGAGCTGGGATGGACTACTTCCCCCACTTCCCTATACTCATAGAAGCATTGGCAGTCACTCCCACAAACTAACTTCAGCATCACCATGTAAGCTTGACTACTGACCTTGAATCAAAGACCCATAAGTAAATCTTGAAAGAGATCAAAAGCCACAGTTAATCTTGATGCGCATAAGGTTGAACAGACTGGGGAAAATCGGAGGGGCAGGCCTGGTGCCTACCCACGCAGAGTCCCCAGCAACTGCTTGCTCCCACAATCTAAAATTGCTTCCATGCCCCTGGCCAGACTTCACCATCTCAGGACTGATCTCACTGAGACATAATCTGCTGAAAATTCTAGTATGTGGTTTTTGTGACTGAAATCTCCAGGTTTTCTTGTGGTTGGGATGGGCTACCTCCCCCTACATCCCTGTACTTCTGGAAGTCTTGGCAGTCACATCCACACCCCAAAAATTCCACCCAATTGAAAAGCTACTTCAACCTCACTGTCCCAATAAAAACACCAAATGCCCTGATCAAACACCATGACCTCTTAGCAACTGTATTGCAAACCATAATGCATAAAAGGAAAAGGAGAGAGAGAGAGCAAGAAGAAAATTGCTTCCCATAGATGGAGGCTGAGGTGGGTGTTGGGGGTGAAGGGGGATGATTGTAGGGAAACAGGGAACATTGGTGGTGGAAAATATACACCGGTGGAGGGATGGGTGTGTTATGTGGCATTCATGCCCACTTTAGTCAGTGTAATCAATGGTTGAATAAATAGCAGTACTCCTTCATTAAAATAAAAAATCTATCTTTTGAGATCTTTTTTCTCCCCGCATGACCAGTATTTTCTCTAAAATATGTCTTCTGTCCATTTTAATCTTCATAGTACACAGAAGAGGTTTTCCTTCTTAGGTGTCTCATGACTTTCAGTTGCTAGCTTACATTGAAGAGTAAATAAAGTTCTTTCTGATGGGATAATGCAGGTGCCAAGTGGGACCATGACTGGTCACATTCAGAGTAAAGTGGTGCAACTGCAGCTGCTGTTTCAAGAGGTCAAGAAGACTCCTAAATATTCTACCATGAACAAACAACCTCTAAAGGAAAGTTATATGGTCTGAGCCAGCCATTTGGGTTAAAAAAAATCCTGGTGCAGAACATCTCAATTGGCCACTAAGTTAGGAAATTCTTGATTTATTTTGTCTTTTTTTTTCTTGAACTGGTCAGATTATTCAGACAAGAATCCACCAGTTTCCTTCCTTGGGTGTCCAGCCTGGCTGGCTCACAATGATCTGGGAGTCAGTTGGGGGAATTAGGTTGCTGGATTCAATAGTCACTGTGCAAACATCACTTGGCCATACTGCTGACACTGGTTTTCCCCAGATTTCAACTCTGCCCAAACTTTTCCCTGTCCAGGAATCTTATGGGAGGCTAGTTTTCTGTCAGGGTAGAATAAGGTCAGCTACTTAACTCTACAGGTTGGTAAAGGAGAGAATTTAATTTTCTGCTCAGAAAGACTTAAATTGATTAATAATCATTTTGTTGTAAGTACACTCTCACCTCTACTTTACTCCCAGTTTCTAAACCTTTTAAAGGGGGTATCCAGATTTCTGCTATGTACAATATGTATGGATCACAATTTTCTGCAGTTGACCACTAAATTCTATCACATGTCTTTCTGATTCTGGCTTGCTTTTCTTTCTGTGCTTATAGACTATGTCATCTGAAAAAAAATGCCTTTATCTTATGGGGAGCTAGTGGACATGATATGACTCAGGAGCATGGGTGGGGGCCATTGGACATTTTGGCGAGGCTGAGGTGAAGTGTTGCACCAAGACCATAAATTTAAACACCATTGTAACATATTACCTTGACTATGATAATTATTTTAAAATTTAAAATCCTGGGCTGGAACAATAATACATCAGGCAAGGTGTATGCCTTGCATGTAGCCACCCCAGGTTCAAATCCCTGGCATCCCATAAAGTCCTAAAGCACTGCCAGGAGTAATTCCTGAGTGCAAAGCCAGGAGCAATCCTAAGAATCACTGGGGTGTGGCTCAAAAGCCAAAAAATAAATTGTTTTTAAATATCTTCATGTTATTAGAGAGACTTTGGAGAAAAATGATATGATATTAAGTGCATGCTTCACTCCATTACTAATTTGGTGGGGCTCCCACAGTTTTCTTTTTCATGTTGAAGCTTTTCTGGGTATTTTTCAATGATGAAATCTTGAAAACATTTGAAATCTTGAAAACATTGAAATCTTGAAAACATTGAAAGCAAATCTTGAAAAAATACATCTATACTGAATAGTTCCTACATATAAGGCAAAATATTTGAATTCCATTGGCTCACTTATGACCAATTTAGAGGCACACGTTATCAAAGAGGGTTTGATGTTGAGCTTGTTTCACTTTTAGGAATCTATTGATGAGAACCCTGGAATGTGGCTCAGTGCTAGGTCACCTACTTTTTAGGCACGAGCTGAAGCTATACCTCCTTGCCACCCCTTACCACTGAATGGTATTCCCCAGCACAACAAATGTGCCTTCTCATTCAAATCACCTGAGTTTGTGAAGACCCACAGACATTGCAGTAACAACAGCCAAGAAGAAGAGAAAAGGAGAAAAAAAATAAATCTACTGGCTTCAAATATGAGACAAAGTTAATTTGGACCCCGTATAATCTGCAGGATTTAATGTGAGAGGAAATTTTTAACCTAAACCCAAGAGAAAACAAGAATCCAAACATGTTATGCTAAAAATAAAACAGCAATGAGGGCTAATTGGCTAAACTGAGGATCTGTGTGCATAGAATTCAGATTTCTCCAGCTGACCAGTTTCTCCAGCAGCTGGAAAAACAATCTTAGTTCACTGTCACTGCCTGTGCTCTCTCTGTCGACACATCTAATTTTTACTGTTGTTCTTTAAAATCTGGTGACTATGGAGAGAACCTGAATTGTGCTCTGGATTTATATCCCATGCACAGATGCTGCTCTCAGTGACAACTGGAACATCACTTGCATCATAAAGAAAAAACAAACAAACAAAAAAAAACACCGAGGCTTTGAAAGCAGAGTGGAGATTCAGCCACACTTCCCAGGTACACTGAGTGCCAGCTATGATTTTTCACACTCCAGCTTTGAGTCTCTCATGAAGGCAGACATTACATTCCATCACTGGGAAGGAGGATGTCTAATATCAGGTAAAATGCGGGATCAAAAAGCACATTTGCATTGAAGGTGTGCAAGTAAGTGCAGTTCAGAGCAGCTGAAACTAAACCTAGAGTGACATGCTCCTGCATTTTAATATCTAAGGGGACTATTTCTATGGTGCCATGGCAACAGCAACACCTTCACTGGTTTTAGTGAAGAAAATCTTGCCAGAAACATGATTGGAATACAAGAGAATTTGCCATTGATTTGATGGACACTATTGTTTATTTTTGAACTTTTGATAAATAATGCAAATAATTTTTAGCATAGAAAAATTAGAATAAGCAATTAATAAAAGAAGACTACCAGTAGATTCCCTTTTATGTATAAGCATTTTCTTGATGTTATTTTTCTATGTCTCTTTACACAACTTTATTACAAAGGGGAAGCAAAAATAAATTTTTGTTTTTGCTTTTTGTGTCACACCCGGCGATGCACAGGGGTACTCCTGCCTCTGCCCTCAGGAATAACTCCTGATGGTGCTCGGGGGACCACATGGGATATTGGGATTTGAACCCGGGTCGGCCACTTGCAAGGCAAACGCCCTACCCGCTGTGCTATTGCTCCAGCCCTGCAAAAATAAATTTTTTTTTAAATTTTATTTATTTTTAATTAGAGAATCACCGTGAGGGTACAGTTACAGATTTATACACTTTTGTGCTTATACTTCCCTCATACAAAGTTCGGGAACCCATCCCTTCACCAGTGCCCATTCTCCACCACCCGTAAACCCAGCATCCCTCCCACCCTCCCCAATCCCATCTCCCCCCCACCCCACCCTGCCACTGTGGCAAGGCATTCCCTTCTGTTCTCTCTAATTAGCTGTTGTGGTTTGCAATAAAGGTGTTCAGTGGCCGCTGTGCTCAGTCTCTAGCCCTCATTCAGCCCGCAACTCCCTTCCCCCACATGGCCTTCGACTACAATGTAGTTGGTGATCGCTTCTCTGAGTTGACCTTTCCCCGGAACGTGAGGCCAGCCTCGAAGCCATGGAGTCAACCTCCTGGTACTTATTTCTACAGTTCTTGGGTGATAGTCTCCCACTCTGTTATTCTATATACCATAGATGAGTGCAATCTTTCTATGTCTGTCTCTCTCTTTCTGACTCATTTCACTCAGCATGAAACTTTTCATGCCCATCCACTTAACTACAAAATTCTTGACCTCCTTTTTTCTAACAGCTGCATAGTATTCCATTGTATAGATGTACCAAAGTTTCCTCAACCAGTCATCCGTTCTGGGGCATTCGGGTTTTTTCCAGATTCTGGCTATTGTAAACAGTGCTGCGATGAACATACATGTGCAGATGTTGTTTCGATTGTACTTTTTGCAAAAATAAATTTTGAGGCAAAAGGTGAATGGGTTTATAATAGTCACAGAAAGCTTCATAGAGAGTCATACAAGAAATAAATTAAAGCTAGAATAAGGTGAGGAAATAATTATTTTAAAAGTCTATCTTGTTGTAGTCCCTTCTTTTATGTTTGCTTCCACTTGCATGGTCAGTGCTGTTTCATCCTTAAAGATCCTTTTAGCTTCAATGTCATGGAGAGTTCTACCTACATTTTCTTCTATGTACCTTACAGATTCATGTCTGATATTGATGTCTTTAATCCACTTTGATCTGACTTTTGTACCTGGCATTAGATAGAGGTCAGAGTTCATTTCTTTTGCAGGTAGCTATCTACTTTTCCCAGAACCACTTGTTGAGAGGCTTTCCTTGTTACACTTTACATTTCTTCCTCCTTTATCAAAGATTAAGTGGCCATGCACTTCAAAAGAAACAGTGGCCAAAATACAGAAAGAGCCCACAGAATGGGAAAGAATATTTACCCAATACCCATCTGGTAAGGGATTAAAATCCAGGATGTACAAGACACTAGTAGAATTGCATAAGAAAAAACCTCCAACCCCATCAAAAAATGGGGAGAAGAAATGAACAGAAGTTTCCTCATAAAATAAATACAAATGACCAAAAGGCACATGAAAAAATGCTCTGTATTGCTAGTCATCAGGGAGATGCAAATCAAAACAACAATGAGATATCATCTCATACCACAGAGACTGGCACAAATTCAAAAGAACAAAAGCAACCAGTTCTGGCATGGATGTGGGGAAAAGGAATGCTCTTTCACGTTGGTGGGAATGCTGACTGGTCCAGCCTTTCTGGAAAACAATATGGACAGTCCTTCAAAAACTAGAAATTGAGCTTCCATATGACCCTGCAATAGCAGTTCTGAGAATATATCCCAAGGATGCAAAAAAGTATAGTAGAAATGACATCTGTACCTGTATGTTCATTGCAGCACTGTTCACAATAGCCAAAATCTGGAAATAACCCAAGTGCCCTAAAACAGATGACTGGTTAAAGAAACTTTTGGTACATTTACACAATGGAATACTATGCAGCTGTTAGGAGAGATGAAGTAATGAAATTTTCTTGTAAATGGATAGACATGGAGAGTATCATGCTAAGTGAAATGAGGGACAGACATAGAAGGACTTCACTCATTTGTAGAGTGTAGGGTAGCATCACATGTGGCTGACACCCAAGAACGGTAGATACAAGAACCAGGGGGATTGCCCCATAGCTGGAAGCCTGCTTCATGGGCAGAGGGGAGAAGGCAGATGGAATAGAGAAGGGATCACTAAGAAAATGATGGCTGGAGGAACCAGTTGGCATGGAAGATGCATGCCGAAAGTAGATAATGGACCAAACATGATGACTCTTCAGTGTCTGTGTTGCAAGCTATAATGCCCAAAAGTAGAGAGAGAGTATGGGGAATATTGTCTGCGTTAGTGGCAGGGGAGGGTGGGAAAGGGAGGTTATACCAGGGATATTGGTGATGGATAATGTGCACTGGTGGAGGGATGGGTGTTTGATCATTGTGTGATTGTAACCCAAACATGAAAGCTTGCTTGTAACTATCTCACAGTGATTCAATAAAATTTTTTTTAAAGTCTCTCTTGTTTACAAAAGTTAGCATCTACTATAAAATTTAATATAGGGAGCAAACCAAGACAACCATTACAGAAGAGGCTTAGAAATTAACTTTGGGTTGCATCAAGTTAAATCCTTAAAAGAAATGACAAAAAGAATAAAAATGGAATCTACAAACTGTAGGCCAGTAGGGGAAAATAATCCCAGTAAGAAAAATATCAGTTCAATAGAGGACAGTATCTTACTCTGCTCAACATGAAATTATAAAATACCATGGACTCAGCTTAGAGACAGAATTCATCTTCTCCTGTATCTGGGAAGTTCAGGGTCAAGGCACCAGTCAATTGAGTTTCTGTTAAGGGTTCCCTTCCTAAGTGCATGTTGCCTCCTCCTTGCTTTTACTTTATATGGAGGTGAAAAGCAGAAAGCAAGCCCTTGGTATATTTTTATTTGAGGGTACTACAATCATCAT